>NC_083445.1:20375174-20584440 GCF_020745735.1 Hemiscyllium ocellatum
CCCACTGAGCCACTGCTCCAAGGCTCAGAGTTGAATGTTTTGCTGTGATCCTGTTGATGTCACGATAAGCAGCAGTTTTCCCAACACTATTCACCTGCCTAGTCATTCAAGGTGCATTTTTTCTTTGCATTGGGTCTTCTTGCATAGCCAGGCCGTTTATCTTTGTAATAATATGCTTTGGTATGAAGAAAATAATAACAGGTGTTAGCCATTCAACCCCTTGAGCCTGCTCACCATTGTTAGCTCATGGTTTACCATCTATATTGATGCCAATTTCCCTGCATTACTCCATATTTCTTTAGTGTCTGGGAATCCATTGATTTCTGTCTTGAACATACTCAATGCCTGAGCATTCCCTGTCCTACCATCTCATCTCAAAGCTAAATAACTTATCCCATATTCCGAGACTGTGCCTCCTATTCCAGACCCCACCACATCCAGACATCATCCCTTTGGCCTCGACACAATCCAACCTAAGCATGTAGTAAGACCCCTCTCATTCTTCTGAACATTGGAGAACACAGGCCCAATCTCCTCAATTTCCATGAGGTGAGGCAACCTTAAATGGAGGATACCATTCTAAAAGGGGTGTATGTGACTGGGCTCGCAGTGAAGCACTCTGGGGTTATAATTCCACCATAGCGAAGCTCTCCAAAATTACCATGAGGCGTCACTGTGTCTCAAAGTTGGAAAGAATTCATCCAGAGCAGTCCCCAGAATGGAAATGGAAAAAGAGTTCATACTTTATTGCATCAGTTTAAGGTTAGAGGGGAATGAATAAATGAGAACCTGAGAGACAACATTTTTACACAGAGGGTGGTATGCACATGGAATGAGCTGCCAGCAGAAGTGGTTAAGGCAGGTACATTAATGACATTTGGACAAACGCATGGATAGTAAAGGTTTAGAAGGATACGGGCCATGTGCAGGGAAATGGGGTTAACGTTGATAGAGTCATAGAGATGTACAGCGTGGAAACAGACCCCTCGGTCCAACCCGAACATGCCGATCAGATATCCCAACCCAATCTAGTCCCATCTGCCAGCACCCGGCCCATATCCCTCCAAACCCTTACTATTCATTTATCCATCCAAATGCCTTTTAAATTTTGCAATTGTTCCAACCTCCACCACTTCCTCTAGCAGCTCATTCCATACACATACCACCCTCTGTGTGAAAAAGATTGTCCCTTAGGTCTCTTTTATATCTTTCCCCTCTCACCCTAAACCTATGCCCTCTAGTTCTGGGCTCCCCAACCCCAGGAAAAAGACTTTTCCTATTTACCCTATCCATGCCCCTCATAAGTTTGTAAACCTCAATAACGTCACCCCTCAGCCTCTGACGCTCCAGGGAAAAAAGCCTCTCCCTATAGCTCAAATCCTCCAACCCAGGCAACATCCTTGTAAATCTTTTCTGATTCTTGTAAATCTTGTTGATGGACATTTTGGTTGGCATGAACCAGTTTGGGCCAAACGGCCTGTCTGTGTGCTGTAGGACTCTATGACTCCATGACTTGAGATCCAGGCTTGAACAGAAATGAAGGCCCAGGGGAAAGAGGTTACATGTACCACTGCCAAATCATGGAGATATCTCCAATAATGAATAACTGATCTTATTTCCTTTTAAACATTGTAGTTTGCTATTTGGAGATCAAAAGGTATTAGGTTGGAACCAGTGAATAATGAGTCAATGTAGGCCTTAACAAGTAAATCAGGAACAGGATTAGGACATTCAGTCCCACATGCCTGTTCTGCCATTCAACAAGATCTTAGTTGATCTGATTATGGCCTCAATTCCACTTTCCCACCCATCCCTGACTACCTTTGACCTTCTCTAGATGAGAAGTGAGAAGCACTCTGATTGATATTCAGGCAGACTGAAAGGGACAAAAACTACAGCCTTAATAAACATCAGTCGAGGTAATAGGGAAGTTATTTTTAGCTGTCATGTGTGTGAGTTATGATTGTTGAGTAGCATTTCTCATCTCCAGTTGTCTTCTAGTCTTGCAGTCTTAATAAAGCAATAACTTTCATAACCTTAAATGCCCTTTGATTGTAATCAATGGAACTAGCCTTGTCTCCTGTGATTCCGCAAAAATAGCCTTCAGTGTACAATTCACATGAATTCGCCTAAGGGTAGGCATAAGGGTAATTCATGTAAGGGTAGGCATAGGTGTTAAACTGCAATGTTAAACTCTTCTCTTGCTAGGTCCAGTCCATCAGCATGGATGACACGTTTGACCTCTGGTGGAAGTCTAATTCATTTTCCTATGTTTGTCTCCACTTCAGGTCTGAGGATCACTGGTCCCAGCCCTATAGCCTTAGAGCATTAGACTTCAACGGAGGACTGGACAACGCACAGGGACCTCACTAGAGACAATGGGCTTCCTTTGGTGGACACTCTGGGTTTGCTGGATCACACTCTTCAGCCCAAGACCTGTAGAAGGTAAGGCATCAGTTCTGAGGGCCAATCAGCAGCCTTTGGAATGAAGGCTGTATTTCCTGGTTTGGAATGAGCAATATGTTTCCGGTCTGACAGTTGCCTCTGAGCGAGATGTTAGATGGCAGAGCTGCGAGTTACATAACCAGGATTGACAGTTCTGTTCAGGTGCAGCATCTTTGCTTCATGAGTAATGATTGGTTTGGTATTCTGCAGCCATGGTGAACTTGAGAGTGAAGGAGGTGGGAGATAGGGGTGAGAGTTTGGTTTAGGGCGATGGAGTGATTCAGTGATGAATAGCTAACGTTTTTGCTGCCTGGTACATGGCTGAAGCCAGCAGGTTGGACAGATGTGACCTCACTTGTCAGGTTCAATGCCAACTTATACAGTGACCCCTTTCTCTCCAGTGCAGCGTTTACTGTGAACAACTTCAGCGAACAGTTTAGCAAGCTGATTCCAGGTGGTCTGAAGAATTGATGAATTGGACTCTGGCATCAGAGTGCTTTTGCACTGCGTCCTCTAGTTAAAGTGAAGGATATTCGGTTCCATGGCATGGACCCTCTTCCCATTTGCTCTTGTAACAGTAATCCAAATGTAAATTACAAGTCTGGCAAATGTGCTTATGGACTGGAGTCAATATGCAGGGCACAGTATGGCTGGTTGGAACAATAAAGCAGGTTTAAGTGTTGATTTTCTTTTGATGTAGATTATGATTAGAAATCCAAGAAATCAATGATAGAAAGATAACAGAAACCACGAGAGGAATGTGTGCTTTCTGCCTTTAATACCAAATCGAGCAGATAAAAGGCACAGCACACCTTTCGTAGTGTTCGATTAAGCCTGTCCAATCACCGATCCTAGTACAGTGCATGATTGCTTTAAGATATGGGTGGAGCAAAAGGACAAAATAATTGATTCTGGATCTTAGAGAGAAAATGCTCAAGAGTTCAGAGTTGTCAAGTTGTAAGGTGTTTTAGGTCATGTAAATAAACATTCCATTGTAATAGTGCCCTCCATATAGTGGAGATACAATGAATTTAGAAGCATCTCTGCATTACTGTGAGAAATATAAGGCACATATCAACTCAATCCAAATACAGAGCAATTGATCAATGCTCCCATCTTAAATCCCAGCCTATTAGCGTGTCTTTCCAATCTCTCACACGTCATCACCTTTCTATATATCCGTCCTTCACAATAAATACCTCTATGTGATTTGCCTCAACTAATCCTTGTGGTTGCTTGTAACAAATCTTTCATTAAAAATGTTTTTCCTGAATTATGATTTATTAATGACAAGTTTCAGACTTGCCCGCAACTAGAAACATTCTCTTGGTATGAGTTTACCCACAAATGGCAATTGAGAAGTGATCAATTTTTCATTTGAAACCTGAGCTTGAGAGATTTCTGTTAGCCAATGATTTTTTTTTAATATCAGGGTTAAAGGACAAACTGAGGAATATGGAATTAGGACATATATTCGCCATGATGACTTATACTGTAGGATTATGGAGGTGATGGGGGTTTCATTGGCTTGAGAGTTGGTGAGTGAACCATGATTCCCTTTCAGAAATGCCCACCTGGCACCAATCAGTTCTGAGGTCACCAGACCAGCCAGAGTTGTCATTGTCAGCCAGTTCGAGGATGACAGCTGCTCTGCTCAGCAGCACCACCTGAGAGGTAGTGGCTGCTGCTGAAATGACACGCACCAGAAGAATCAGGTTCATGGACTGACCCAAGTCTGAATCAAGTGAGGGCAACTGGGATCCTGGGAGAGGGTGCAATTGAGGGTATTGACAGCAGGGCCCCCTTAACAATGCCTAGCCTCTCAGCCAGAACCAAGAGCCTTTGAATGGGCTAACCATCATACTCCACCCTCTCAGAAAGCTTAAACCATCCAAAACAAGTTTGTAATTGGATTAACCATAACCCAACCTGCTTAACAACAAGCCCATCCACTGGGTGCCTGCCTTAATGAATTAAAAATCGTCAATTGAGTATGCATTTTTGGGAAAGCAAATCTTAGCAGGACTTATATACTTAATGAGCTGAAAATGTGTTGCTGGAAAAGCACAGCAGGTCAGGCAGCATCCAAGGAACAGGAAATTCGATGTTTCGGGCATAAGCCCTTCATCAGGACCAAGACGTCGAATTTCCCGTTCCTTGGATGCTGCCTGACCTGCTGCGCTTTTCCAGCAACACATTTTCAGCTCTGATCTCCAGCATCTGCAGACCTCACTTTCTCCTTATATACTTAATGGTAAGGTCCTAGGGAGTGTTGCTGAACAAAGAGACCTTAGAGTGCAGGTTCATAGCTACTTGAAAGTAGAGTCGCAGGTAGATAGGATAGTGAAGAAGGTGTTTGGTATGCTTTCCTTTATTGGTCAGAGTATTGAGTACAGGAGTTGGGAGGTCATGTTGCAGCTGTACAGGACGTTGGTTGGAATATCGCGTGCAATTCTGGTCTCCTTCCTATCGGAAAGATGTTGTGAAACTTGAAAGGGTTCAGAAAATATTTATAAGGATGTCACCAGGATTGGAGGATTTGAGCTATAGGGAGAGGTTGAACGGGCTGGGGCTGTTTTCTCTGGAGCAATGGAGGTTGAGGGTTGACCTTATAGAGGTTTATAAAATCATGATGGGCATGGACAAGATAAATAGACAAGGTCTTTTCCCTGGGGTGCGGAAATCCAGAACTAAAGGGCATAGGTTTAGGGTGAGAGGGGAAGGATATAAAAGAGACCTAAGGGGCAATGTTTTCACATAGAGGGTGGTGCGTGTGTGGAATGGGCTGCCAGAGGAAGTGGTGGAGGCTGGTACAATTGCAACATTTAAAAGGCATCTGCATGGGTATATGAATAGGAAGGCTTTGGAGGTATATGGGCAGGGTGCTGGCAAGTGGGACTAGATTGGCTTGGGATATCTGGTTGGTATGGACGTGTTGGACCAAAGGGTCTGTTTCCATGCTGTATATCTCTATGACTGTATGAGTATTACTTGACCCTCTGGGGCTCAGTTGGGAAAAGGTACAGATAGGCTGTGCTTGGGGCATTCCCATCACAAACTTCATTGTAGTGGGGACAGGAATGTGGTGAGGACCGTACTGAAAAATTAACTACCCTCCCGACTTTCAAACTCAATGTGGGGCTAACAGGAACAAATCTGAAAATGTGTTGCTGGAAAAACGCAGCAGGTCAGGCAGCATCCAAGGAGCAGGAGAATCAATGTTTCGGGCATGAGCCCTTCTTCCTTCGACTCTCCTGCTCCTTGGATGCTGCCTGACCTGCTGCGCTTTTCCAGCAACATATTTTCAGCTCTGATCTCCAGCATCTGCAGTTCTCACTTTCTCCTAATAGGAACAAATGTAAGCCATTCTGCCCGCATCACTAGCCCAAGATCACAGCTGATCATCCACCTCAACATTGTATTGCTGTCATTAGTAACAGAAAACTATTGGTAATCTGTGCTGAACTGAGCCTCCACTGTTCTCTGGGAAAATGGAAATTTTATGGAGAGAATTAAAGTGTTGATCGATGGAGGATGCTTAAGTTGCTAAATGGCTGCACATGTTTCCATGATCCTTTTCATCACTTGAAGACCTTCCATCCACATCCTTTTTTTCTCTTTCCAGTGAAAAGAATCACGGTTTCCTCTTTATTATAGCTTCTCATTGATAATGTTTGCATGTGCCCTGGTCTCAGTTCCAGTTCTGTTTTCCTGGGTTTCATGATTTGAAGTACCTCACATAATTTAACAGACCGATATCTGAATGGTGAATGAAGCAACAAAAGCTTTTCAGAGGCTTTGAAGGCTTTTATTGTGAATCTGTAGTTTCACATAAATGTCAGTTTCCACCTTTCCCTTCTGGACACTTTCACAGCCCAGAAGTCAAATCCTTCCACCCACAGCACTGGGGAAGAATCCAGCTCTTCCTTGGCTATGTATACAAGTAAACAAATTTGCAATAAACTTACATTAGAGCATATTTACAAGTCACCCAGTTAAGAAGTGACAAACATTTCCCCTGCGGAAAAAGGCAAACCAAAATCAAAGAAGAAGGAGAACAAAAAGGGGGAACTAAATCAAATAATGCACCTCAGCACCCCCCAACCTCGTGGTGCCCACCTATCCCAAAGGGCTTTGAGGCAAGTGGTGAACCCGTGTGCTCCCTCCCCAGGGACACTTGGACATAAAAGTAACTGCGAGAGAGATGCAGGAAGTGAAGTATTATGACTAGCCTCCAGACTCCTGTGGCGGCCATCTCTTGCTCTGAATCACCTGTGATGATGCTGCTTCTTTAGCAAGGTTATGCTGCCCTTGGGTTGTTTTTCCATAGAGGTTGTAAAAGCAGTGATTCCAAAAGGTCTTGGTTTGGAGAGTTTTAGGGCCTATTTGATGATAGCTAACAGATATTACCTGAGGCAAAAGACTTTCAGGTTTAAAAAAAACACATGTACCATGGAAGGGGAGTGGCCAGTTCACCTAGCTCAGCGTTTCTTTGGTTTGGTTTCAGCAGTCTGACTGTTCACTGAAAGCAGGCAGGCAGTTTATGAGGCTGCTGGTTCAAGAAACAGCTACATGGAAGAAGGTGTTCCATGCTGAATCTCTCCCTCTTTCTATTTCTCTCTCTCTCCACCTCCCACTGCACCTCCCCCCGCCCCCCCCCCCCCCCCCCACACACACACACACACACACACACACACACACACTCTCTCTCTCACCTGTAAGATCTGTATTTGATTTTAGCTTTTTTGCCATGGGGTGTTTATGGGATTGTTGCAGGAATTTGGAACAGCATCATTAAGTTGGGATAATCTGTTGGGTTTTCAGGTAGGTTAAGTTATTCCATATGCTGTTATCTTTTGTTTGTGTTTCATTCGATAATTACGTAAATAAATTCTGTTTTATTTAAAGATAAGTGGTTTGAGCCAACCATATCACTCCTGGAATATCCGCTATACACCTGCTTAAAACAACTAGCAAAGTTAGAGTCTGGGCTACTTTCTTGAAAGTTTTGAGGGGGTCTGGCCTGATCCACCACATACCGTGTGCTCCCTGTCCAATGACAGCCTGACACATCCACAGAAGGGGGGCAGGCAGTTAGGAACAGTGGCTTGCCCATCTAACGCTCATATTCAGTTGACACCATCCCAGTGTAATGGCCCCTAACTGATCAGCTCTTTGTCCTGGGTCTGACTGACCCTTTCCTCTTGAGGTTTGCTGAGGATTAGGTTACTTACAGTGTGGAAACAGGCCCTTCGGCCCAACAAGTCCACACCAACCTCCAAAGAACTAACACTATGGGCAATTTAGCATGGCCAATTCACCTAACCTGCACATTTTTGGACTGTAGGAGGAAACCGGAGCACCCGGAGGAAACGGGGAGAATGTGCAAACTCCACACAGACAGTTGCCTGAGTCGGGAATTGAACCCGGGTCTCTGGCGCTGTGAGGCAGCAGTGCTAACCACTGTGTCACCCACAAATTACCAGGGAGCGTTGAATCGTCTATTGGCCCCATACTTGTGGAGCCTTATTGAGCTGCTTGTACCTGTTAGTACCTCTTTGGCCTCATGTTCTGTCCTACAGCGAAGCAGTTCCAAGTGGTTGGCTTTGAAGCGAGAATCTGCTGCCAACCGCATCTAATTGAGCTGAGGAAAATTACTGGGCAAGCTTACCAGGCAGGGAAATAAATAATCTGACCTGGGTTCTTTGAATGTGTCCCAGCCTTCTGTTGGTCTGGCACCTTCCCAGTGCCCATAAAGACTGCAGGCACAGTTATTGTGACAACTTTGGAAGGAATTAAAACATTAGTTATTGCCTTGCTTTTGTGGGGTTTGGTTGGTTTGCCAAGAGAGCGGGTTTAATTCCTGACCAAGGGCAACTGTACTTGCCTCTTTGAGGAGAGTTGCCGCTCAAGCTACATAATTGCCCCTCTGTAATGGAGAGATGCTGTCCAAGGATGTGGCTAAATACCTACCTGCTTGTGTTCTGTAGTGGCCAAGCACAATTGGGAAACTAGCTTGACTCGCCCAGTGGAAAATGGGTTGGATCGATTGCAATTTGGCTTATGCGTGCCAGTCTCTACTGAAGACACAGCAGAGTAATATGGTGGTAACATGCAAAGCCAGCACAATGCTGTGGGACGCTCCACCACAGAGCTGCTGACAAAACCAGGAATGTTTCATTCCAGGAGCAACAAAGGGCATTACTTTTGAACTAATGCAGGCAAACACCGTAAACACTGAAGGAACTCAGCAGCTCTGACCTCCTGTGTGAAGACAGAAACAGAGGTACTATTTCAAGTCTAGTGTGACTCTTCTTCAATTTTGATTTAATTGTCTTTAACACATTGGTGCGAACCCTGACTAACTATTGTGGGGCAAATCTCTTTCTTTCAGTGTACCACTCCCTCACCCCTGCCTCTCTGCCGGTATTCCTATTTCGCGTACATCAATTTTAAGAAGTAATTAAAAAGATGTAAGATGTCTTCCAAGCAAATGGTAAAAAGTGATAAGGCATCTTCCAAGCAAAGAGTAACAATGTAATTTCTTTAAAATTACCCACAATTGTTATCCTCTGGAGTGCTCATGACAAACTTCAGGGAATTAATCTGCAATTCCTGGAAATTCCAGAGGACTTCTACAAGAGGGTTAGCAACTCTTCAACCCTCATTGCCAACTACCCAGCCTTAAACCACCAATTCACAATAGTGTCTTTAGGAGTATTGATACCATTTTTCAGAACATTTTCTCCATTCCTGGGCAGTGATAAGCTTCAATCTGCAATTTGAGAGGGAGAGGGTACAATCGGAAGTGACAATATTTCTGTTGAATAAAGGGAACTATGGAGCTATGAGGGAGGAGCTGGCCAAAGTGCAGTGGTGCAATACCTTAGCAGGGATGACAGTGGAGGAACAATGGCAGATATTTCTGTGTATAATGCAGAAGATGCAGGATCAGTTCATTCCAAAAAGTAAGATAGACACTAGGAGGAAACATGGGTGGCCGTGACGAGAGAAGTTAAGAAACATATAAAGTTAAAAGAGAAAAAGTATAACATAGCAAAGATAAGTGGGAAAACGGAAGACTGGGAAACTTTTAAAGAACAGCAGAGGATTACTAAGAAGGAAATACGCAAAGAAAAAATGAGGTACGAAGGTAAACTGGCCAAAAATATAAAGGAGGATAGTAAAAGCTTTTTTAGGTATGTGAAAGGCAAAAAAATGGTTAAGACTAAAATTGGGCCCTTGAAGACAGAAAAAGGGGAATATATTATGGGGAACAAAGAAATGGCAGAAGAATTGAATTGGTACTTCAGATCTGTGTTCACTGGGGAAGACACAAGCAATCTCCCTGAGGTAACAGTGGCTGAAGGACCTGAACTTAACGGAATTTATATTTGCCAGGAATTGGTGTTGGAGAGGCTGTTAGGTCTGAAGGTTGATAAGTCCCCGGGGCCTGATGGTCTACATCCCAGGGTACTGAAGGAGGTGGCTTGAGAAATCATGGATGCATTGGTGATTATTTTCCAGAGTTCGATAGATTCGGGATCAGTTCCTGCGGATTGGAGGATGGCTAATGTTGTACCACTTTTTAAGAAAGGTGGGAGAGAGAAAACAGGAAATTATAGACCAGTTAGTCTGACCTCAGTGGTGGGAAAGATGCTGGAGTCCATTATAAAGGATGAAATTACGACACATCTGGATAGTAGTAACAGGATAGGTCAGAGTCAGCATGGATTTATGAAGGGGAAATCAGGCTTGACTAATCTTCCGGAATTTTTTGAGGATGCGACTCTGAAGATGGATGAGGGAGATCCAGTAGATGTAGTGTACTTGGACTTTCAGAAAGCTTTTGATAAAGTTCCACATAGGAGGTTAGTGAACAAAATTAGGGCGCATGATATTGGGGGCAAAGTTGGATTGAAAGTTGGTTGGCTAACAGGAAACAAAGAGTACCGATAAACGGCTCCATTTCGGAATGGCAGGCAGTGACCAGTGGGGTCCCGCAGGGATCAGTGCTGGGACCGCAGCTTTTTATAATATATCTGAATTATATAGAAGATGGTATTAGTAATAACATTAGCAAATACTAAGCTGGGTGGCAGGGTGAAATGTGAGGAGGATGTTAGGAGATTACAGTGTGACCTGGACAGGTTAGGTGAGTGGTCAGATGCATGGCAGATGCAGTTTAATGTGGATAAATGTATGGCTATCCACTTTGGTGGCAAGAACAGGAAGGCAGATTACTACCTAAATGGAATCAAGTTAGGTAATGGGGCAGTACAAAGAGATCTGGGTGTTCTTATACACCAATCAATGAAGGTAGGCATGCAGGTACAGCAGGTAGTGAAGAAGGCTAATAGCATGCTGGCCTTCATAACAAGAGGGATTGAGTATAGAAGCAAAGAGATTCTTCAGCAGCTGTACAGGGCCCTGGTGAGACCGCACCTGGAGTATCGTGTGCAGTTCTGGTCTCCAAATTTGAGGAAAGACATTCTGGCTATTGAGGGAGTACAGCGTAGGTTCACGAGGTCAATTCCTGGAATGGCGGGACTACCTTACACTGAAAGACTGGAGCGACTGGGCTTGTATAAACTTGAGTTTAGAAGACTGAGAGGGGATCTGATTGAGACTTATAAGATTATGAAAGGATTGGACACTCTGGCAGCAGGAAACATGTTTCCGCTGATGGGTGAGTGCCGAACCATAGGACTCAGCTTAAAAATAGGGGTAGACCATTTAGGACAGAGATGAGGAGAAACCTCTTCACCCATAGAGTGGTGGCTGTGTGGAATGCTCTGCCCCAGAAGGCAGTGGAGGCCCAGGCTCTGGATTCATTTAAGAAAGAGTTGGATAGAGCTCTCGAGGATAGTGGAATCAAGGGTTATGGAGATAAGGCAGAAACAGGATACTGACTAAGGATGATCAGCCATGATCATCTTGAATGGTGGTGCAGGCTCGAAGCGCAGAATGGCCTACTCCTGCACTTATTGTCTATTGATATCCATTCACGAACCTGTGAAAAATGTTAAAGCTTGGCAATTTGCATCCTTTTGTTAAATATACTCAAATCAATGAAGAGTAAGCCAAGAGAACTGGATTGTCAGTAACCAGAGGGGTGTGAGTCATGGTGATTGACAAAATAACCAGGGCAGTAAACAGGAGAAAGCTTACTTTGCACAGAGCATTACTGCGATTGGAATGCCTTATCACAACGGGTAGTGGAAGCATATTAAAGAGCAACATTGATTAAGAGAGTTTCACGTGTACCTGAGGCAGGGTGACCAAAGTAGCATTACTAATAGCTGGTAATATTGTGGTGGACTGGATGGGCTCCTACTGAAGGCCAGAGACAAAGATCACAGGCCCCGATGCTGCTGTTGCCTAGGTCCACTCTCTCCAAGCCAAGCACAGCAGCCCCATGCCCCTGTCCAATACAAGCAGGGGAACCCCCTAGCTTCAAGTGTCTGGCCTCAGTTATTGGGCCCTGATTCTTGGGTCTTGCTCCTTACTATGATTTTACAAGATGTGCACTTAAAACAATGGTGCTATCAAGAAAGGAACTGTCTGGATAGCAGGGCACATGATGTGGACACGTAGAGAGTGAATGCCAAAAGATGTTCCCCCTCAAAGGAGAAGCTGGAACTAGAGGGCATAGTTTAACATTTCAGGGCTTCCCATTTAAAAATGAAGATGACAATTATCTGTTTCACACACTAATGGCACATTCTGAGAGATTCTCTTCCACACAGCAGTGTTCTTTTAAGGCTGAGTTAGTTCAATTTTTGACCGACAGAAGAGTCAAAGACTGTTGGGGGGTATGATAGAGGCCATCATCAGATCGATGGGCCTCTTCTGTGCTCTGTGACACCATGATCTTATCGAATGGTGGAGCATGCTTGGAGGGGCTGATTGGTCTAATGCTGCTGCTAATTCTTCTGATTGTGTGAAGTGTTCTCCGTGACTCCCCAGTGTAGGCACGATTCAAGGCAGTACAACCAGGACTGAGCCAGTCTCATCAGCATTCAGACCAGGTAAGCCACGGACTGTAATCAAAGTGTCAAACTCTCAAGAACAGATCCAGCTATTGCTATTGCTGTTTATTATCATGATTAAATGCACACTAGCTCCTGGGACTGGATGCACAGCAATTAAATATCCTCTTTCCTCCCTGTCAGATATCCGCAGTCTGAAGTTTATCAAAAAATGTTGAGGGAGAGTGGGCACTTCAAAGATGTGCCTTTATAGAGCAGAATTCCTTGCCTTTATTTTCTGATCAGATAATTGCTCATTGACAAGGTAAGGGTCAGGCTTATCTGGGTCTCAAACCTCTGGGGTTCAAAGAGAATCTGCATATTGCCTTCACAATTGAAAGTATCCCTGATATTTTCAGGATGGGATATGAGAGCATAATGGTAATGTCACTGTTGATATTCCGGAGAACCAGACTTATACTCTGGGGATACAAGTTTGAGTCCTATCACAGCAGCCGGTGGAATTTAAAATTTAGTTCACAAATTATTTTTTGCGAGTTCACTCATGGGACATGGGTGACGCTGGCTGGGCCCAGCATTTATAGCCCATCTGTAGTTGCCACTGAGAAGATGATGGTGAGCTACCTTCTTGAACAGCTGCAGTCCACCTCCTGTGGGTTGACCCACAATGCTCTTAGGGAGAGAATTCCGAGAATTTGACTCAGCGACAGTGAAGGAAAATGAGATATATTTCCAAGTGAAGATGATGAGTGGCTGGGAGGGGAACCGGCAAGTGGTCGTGTTCCCATGTATCTGCTGCTATTGTCCTTCCAGACGATAGACATCCTGGGTTTGGAATGTGCTATGTAAGGAGCCTTGGTCAATTTCAGCAGTACATCTCGTAGACGACACACACTGCTTCGACTGAACATTGGTCGTACAAGGATTGGATGCTTGTAGATGTGGTGCTAAGCAAGCAGTCTGCTTTTTTCCTGGATGGTGTCAAGCTTATTGAGTGTTGTTGGAGCCACACCCATACAGACCAATGGGGAGTACTCCTGACTAGTGCCATGTAGATGGTGGACACGCTTTGGGGAGCCAGAGGATGAGTTGCTCACAGCAGTATTTCTAGCTTCTGACCTGCTCTTATAGCGACTATGTTTATGGACTATGTCCAGTTGAGTTTCTGATTAATGGTACCCAAGTACATTGAATGTAGAGGAATTCAGTGATGGTAACATAATTGAATGTCAAGGGGTTATCATTGTTATTATTGTGAAGATTTTCCTTTTATAGCTTAGTTATTGGTTATTATTTGTTTATTCAAAGTTTGGGAGAAGATTTGTAGCTCGGGTCCTCCAGCAAGATCTTGATAAAAGTTCACAGAAGTGCTTCACAGGAGGCTCCCAAGCACTGAGGATGTCACCTAGACAGGGGATGAAACGTCTGCAACACAAATTCCCAGCTCGGCGAACAGAACCACAACATTATTTGTTTATGTAATTAGCAGGTTTGTTTTTTATATTGGTTTGAATTATTTGGTTTTGTATTTGTTGTAATATTCAAAGGAAAAATATTTTCTCTTTTTAAAAAAAATGGTGACCATGGTAACCATCACCGATTGCCGTGAAAAACCCATCTGGTTCATTAATGTTCTGGAGGGAAGTGAATCTGCTGTCCTTACCTGGTCTGGCCTATGTGATGCCACACCCACTAATGAATCTAAACTGCCCTCTGAATTGTCCTTGGCAAGTCACTCAGTTCAGAGGCAATTAGGGATGGGCAGCAAATGCTGGCCTTGCCAGCGACACCCACATCCCATGAAAGAATGAAAATTGAAATCCATAGCCTCTAATTGGGTGAGTCCAGATTCCTCCAAAACGCTGTCCACATTGGTGATTGTAGTAAGGCACAGTGCCACAACTTCCCATTGGAAATCTGGTGGAACTTTGAAGAGCGTCAGAACTTTGGATTTGGGAGCCCACATCTTCGCTGACCTCAGCCAACATTGGACAGCATGAAAACCATGCACAGGACATTTTACATTTGTTCAGGGATGATGGATTGTAATTATGCTCCGCAGGTTGCAGCAGCTGGATTTGTTCTCATTACAACAGAGAAGGTGAAGTGAAGATGGGAAAGAGATGTTTAAAATCGTGAAACGTATATACAGTTATAGTTATATAGTTATACAGTATTCTAGATTTCATTACTGGGGGGCACTGAGCAAGGAGTTTATGATGAAGCTATGTAAGATATGGAATAGATCTCAACTGGAGTATTGTATACAGTTTGGTGTGCTACTACAACAGGAAGGATATAAATTGTTCCAGGAGTGAGAAATCTCAGATATGAGGAAACTTGGAATAGTTGGAACTTCTTTTCATCAGAGAGGTGAAAGATAAAAGGAGATGTGATAGAAGTTTTCATGATAGTACGGGATCTGGAGAGAATAGATAGGGAGAAACTGTTCTTGCTCATAAAAGGATAGAGAATCAGGGGCACAGTTTTGCAAAAGCAACAATAGGAGGTGAGAGAGAGCTTTTTCACACCGCACGTATTTTGAGATATGCAGTGCACTGCATGGAAATTAATTGAGATATTGAAGAGAGCTTTGGATGATTACTTAAATAGGAACAATGTGCAGAGTTACAGGGAAAAAAGCAGGAAATTGGCACTAAGTCAAAATGCTCAGAGAGACAGTGCAGACATACCCTCTTACTGCAGCACAACAATTCTATGATTCTGAGCATTAAGAGAGAGGTTATTTCCAATCACTGAAGACTTGATAATCAGAGTGTGTGGATTTAAGGTGATTGGCAAAAGCACCAGAGACCAGGGGAGGAAGAGCTGTTTTATACAGTTGTTAGAATTCGATTATCTAGTAGGAGAGCAGATAGGAATTCAATAATAGCTTTCAAAAGGGAATTATATAAGTGCTTTAAAGGAGAAAAAAATGGACTGATATGGGGAAATGTGGGATTAACTGGATAGCCCTGTAAGTGAGCTAGCACAGATTTGATGGGCTGAATAATTTCTTATACTGGATTATTCTGTGGGTTTATACATCTGCAATTGGCCTCATTACCTCAGCATTTAAGTTGGCAATCAACCATCATTCCTGCTCCTAACCACTCGGTATACGTGCGGTAACTTGAGCAACGGAATCTCTGACTTCTGAATGGTCCAGGTTCTCTTTATCACAGAACAGATTTCTTCCAAACACATGACACCACCACCCAGTTTCTCTGTTATCAGCAGGACTGCCGTGTTAATTAGAAAATGGAATCGAAGGACACATTGTGAATGGGAACCCATGCTCTCAAACAGACAACAGTAATATGTCAATCGATTTCACCAAGCTGATCAGATTTGTTATGGCATGTGTCTGGAATAGATGGGATATGAACCTGGACTTTCTGATTCCGAGGTAGGGACACTACCACTGCACCACAAAAACATGTTGGTAACTCATACACTGAGTGCATCTCTGCGACAGAAGGAGCATAAGTGAAGTCCATCAACACATACCCCAGGTAAACATTAAAATGTGATATACAGTCAAGGCCCTTCTGCCTACCAGTATACAGCACAAAACTCACTCACTCCCTTCCTCCCTCGCTGTCTCTCTCGTACAGACACACACACACTCTCTCTCAGCAATGTACATACTCACATATATATACTCTCATGCACATACTAGTGCATAATTTTGTTCATTCATGGAACATGAGCATCACTGGCTTGCCAGCATTTATTACCTAGCTCTAGTTGGCCCTTGAGAAGGTGGGCTGAGCTGCCTTCTTGAACCACTGCAGTCCACATGCTGTAAATTGACCCACAACGCCCTTAGAGAAGAAATTCCAGTATATTGTCCCAACTACAGTGAAGGAACAGTAATATATTTCCAAGTTAGGGTGCTGAATTGGTGCAAGGGGTAATGCTCCGATGTATCCACTGCCTTTGTCCTTTGAGATGGAAGTGGTCGTGAGTTCAGAAGGTGCTGTCTAAGACTGACATGAATGCACAATTTCATTCAAACCCTCCTACACTGACAGATCTGATATTGTTCACTCTCTCACATACATTCATACACTCTCACCCGCGCTATCATTTCAAAAACACACTCTTTCTCACTTACACACTTTTGCACATATCCTGCAAACACACACACTCAAACTCAGGGCGAACAATGTAAAAGACAAGGAGATCCCTAAGATAGCCAAGTTCCATTAATCTGTAAAGAACCTCAGCAGTGGTGTTTGAGAAATTCCACCTCCATATTGAATAATGCTTGTTCTTCCACTCCTTGTGAGTTGCTATAAATAATGCCAGCGTTTCCTCAGGGTGATGTTAAGGAGGGGGAGACTTACAAAATGAGTGATGAAGTTACCATTCAGTGATTCAATTAGCTTTACTGAATTAGCTTTATTGTCACATGTACTCAAATGAGTACAGTGAAAAGTTTACAAACTGAATGAATGCGATTAATATGATTTACTCTGGGTCCTGGGTCATGCAAGCTCATCCAAGCCCTGATTTGAATGACTGTTTGTTTGTTTTTAACCTTTGGTTAAAAATAAATTACATTTACCATGGCTAACAGCGCAGGAATTTCAGAGGACTGCTGCTTTATATATCTGTCACGGACCCTGCTGGTGGTCTCAGTGCTAGTCATGAAATGGAAAAAAAAACTATTCAACATCTCTACTTAAGCAGTGTAAAGTGTTTTGGATAAGATCCCAATGCCAAGGCTCTGTCATCCTACTCCACCAATTGTAAAAGATTCCCTGATACCCCACTGGACCTTGGCAAATGGCAGGACCGACAGTTGATCTCCTTCACTGATTTGGTTAATGATTGAGAAATAAACAGAAGGAATTATAGGGTGAGCTGGAGTCAAATCAAGTCCAGAATGAGAAATGAAAAAAGGGGGGTGAAGGTAGGATGAAAAAGAAGCAAGAAAAGATTCCAAAGAATGTTTAACTTTATTTTTAAATGAAAAATCTGGAACAACAATTTACTCCCTTTGAAATAGAACAAGAGCAAACAACAAAACAAATTACAGCACAGGAACAGGCCATTCGACCCTCCAAGCCTGTGCCAATCCAGATCCTCTATCTAAACCTGACACCTACTTTCCAAAAATCTGAATCCCTCTGCTCCCTGCACCTTCATGCATTTGTCTAGATACAACTTAAATTATGCTATCGTGCCTGTCTCTACTCCCTCCGTTGGCAACTCATTCCAGGCACCCACTACTCTGTGTAAAAAACTTTTCATTCATATCTTTCCTAAACTTGTCCCCTCTCACCTTGAAGTTGTGATCTCTAGTAATTGAGTCCCTCACTCTGGATAAAGCTTCTTGCTATATACCCTATCTATACCTCTCATGATTTTAGACACCTCAATCTAATGAAAATAATCCTAATCTACTTAACCTTCCTTCATAGCTAGTGGCAACATCCTGGTGAACCTCCCCTGCACCTTCTCCAAAACATCCACATCCTTCTGGTAATGTGGTGACCAGAACTATATGCAGTATTCCAAATGTGGCCGAACCAAAGTCCTATGCAACTGTAACATGACCTGCCACCTCAATACCCTATCTGATGAAGGACAGCATGCCGCGTGCCTTCTTAACGACTCTGTTGACCTGTGTTACGACCTTCAGGGTACAATGGACCTGTACACCCAGATCTCTCTGTACGTCAATTTTCCCTGGGGCTTTTCCATTCACTGTATAGTTTACTCTTGAATTGGATGTTTCAAAATGCATCACCTCACGTTTGCCCAGATTGAACTCCATCTGCCATTTCTCTGCTCAACTCTCCAATCTATCTATATTCTACTGCATTTTTTGACAGTCCCTTCATTATCTGCTACTCTACCACTCTTAGTGTCATCTGAAAACTTGCTAATCAGACCACTAGTACCTTCCTCCAATAATTTATGTGTATCACAAAACAACAGTGGTCCCAGTGCAGATCCCTGTGGAAAACCACCGGTCACAGTTCTCCATTTTGAGAAACTCCCTTCCACTACTACTCTCTGTCTCCTGCTGCCCAGCCAGTTCTCTATCCATCTAACTAGTACACCCTGGACCCCATGTGACTTCACTTTCTCCATCAGCCTACCACGGGGAACCTTATCAAGCATCTTTCTGAAGTCCATGTGTATGACATCTACAACCCTTCCCTCATCAATCAACTTTGTCACTTTCTCAAGGTATTCTATTAAGTTGGTAAGACATGACCTTCCCTGAACAAAACCATGTTGCCTATCAATGATAAGCCCATTTTCTTCCAAATGTAAATAGATCCCATTCCTCAGTGTCTTCTCCAGCAGCTTCCCTACCACAGACGTCAGGCTCATAGGTCTATAATTCCCTAAATTATCCCTGCTACCCTTTTTAAACAAAGGGATAACATTAGCAATTCTCCAATCCTCCAGAATCTCACCCATGTTCAAGGGTGTTACAAAGATATATGTTTGGGCCTCAGCTATTTCCTCTGTCACTTCCCTCAGTAACCTGGGATAGATCCCATTTGGACCTGGGAACTTGTCCTCATTAATGTCTTTTAAAACACCCAAGACCTCCTCTTTCCTTATGTTGACTTCACCTAGAGTAATCAAACATCTATCCCTAACCTCAACATCCATCATGTCACTCTCCTCGGTGAATACCAATGCAAGGTACTCATTAAGAATCTTACCCATTTTCTCTGACTCCATGCACAACTTTCCTCCTTTGTCCTTGAATGAGCCAACCCTTTTTCTAGTTACCCTCTTACTCCTTATATACGAATAATAGGCTTTGGGATTTTCCTTGTTTGCTAAAGATATTTCATGACCCCTTTTAGCCCTCTTAATTCCTCATTTCAGATTGGTCCTACTTTCCCGATATTCTTCCAAAGCTCCATACATTCCTCTTAGCTAGTCTCACAATTTCACCTGTCATCCATGGTTCCCTGTGAGATCTCCCTTTCTGAGCTGGAGAGTTTGAGTGACCCATCACAACACTTACAGTATTCAGTTGCAGCCCTAATTGTCCACATTAAGTTTAATTGGTGACACTCCAGTTAAACTACCACCAATCATCTCTCTCAAATGAGAGCACATACCTTTGGTCTAATTAGACTACGGCAACTTTACCTTTAGCACCCAATTGCAGCAATTTCATGAAATTTCCAGATAGCCTCCATTCTCCTGAGGTAAAAAGCAGAGCCACTCATATTATCTAGTAGCTTCTGATGATCTGTAGTTCACAGAGAGTCCTTTTGTTGCTAAAAATTGCTAAACAATTTACTGCAGTTTAAGCAGCTGTTAAGCATTTAATTAAACTCACCTTATTTTGGCAGCAGGATCTGGACCATTGATTTTTAGCCAGAGCTTAAGTTCAAAAAGACCATAAGATGTAGGCCTTTCAGCCCATTTAGTCTGCTCTATCATTCAATGAGATCATAGCTGATCTGATAATCCACTTTCCTGGCTTTCCCCATAACCCTTGATTCCCCTTTGATTAAAAATCTATCTCAGCCTTGAATATACTTAATGATTGAGTGTCTGCAGCCTTCTGCAATAAAGAATTTCACAGATTTGCCAACCATTGTGAAAAGAATTCTTCCTCCTCTGTTTGATATGGACGTCCTCTTACGCTGAGGTTACGCTTCCTTGTATAATAGTCTCCCAAAAGGAGAAGAAGACTTCTTTGCACTTGCCCTGTCAAGCCCCCTAAAAATCTTATTATGTTTCAGTTGGGTCGCCTCTGCTAAAGTCCAGTGAGTACAGGCTGAACCTACTTGATCTCTCTTTATAAGGCATGCCATCCATACTTGGGATCAGCCGAGTGAACTAGTGAACCTCCTCTTGACTGCCTCCAATACCAGCATTTCTTTCATTACATAAGGGACCCAACATTGTTGACAGTATTCCAGCTGTGGTCTGACTACAGCCTTGTGTAATTTTAGCAAAACATTCTTATTTTTATACTTCACTCCTACTGATTTAAAGACCAGCATTCCATTTGCTTTCCTTGTAACCTGCTGAACTCACATGCAAGCTTTTTATGATTAATCCACAAGCACTCCTAAATCCTCCTGTGCTGTAGCTTTCTGCAGTCTCTCAGTTTAAGTAATATTCAGCTCCTCTATTCTTCCCACCAAAGTGCATAACCTCATCTATTTTTACATCATCTTCAAACTTACTGTCTATGGACTTTCCTCACACAAATCGTTAACGTTATGAATACTTTTGTCACCAGCACTGATCTTCGTGACATTCCAGTAATTACAGGCTGACATTCTGAAAATGCAATCCTTAACTCAACTGTTTTTTATTGGTTAGCCATCCCTCTATCCATGCTAATATACTACTTCCAATGCCATGGGCATTTTCTTATTAAGTGCCTTAATACCTTATCAAATACACTCTAAAAATCCAAATATATTGCATCCAATGCTTCCCCTTTATGTTGTTTGTTACCTCCTCAAAGAATTCAAATAAATTTGTAAGGCATGATTTCTGATTGTTCACATTATATATTTCTAGAAGATTTGACATTGCATCCTTTATTACAGACACTAATACTTTCCCAGTGACAGATATTAAGCTAACTGGCCTAGAGTTACCTGTTTTTGATCTCCTTCCCTTCCAAATTAAAGGTGTTACATTAGCAGTTTTCCAATCCTCTGGGACTTCTCAAGAATCAAAGAATTCCCGGTAAATTACCACCAGTCCATCCACTATCTCTCTAAATACTTCTTTTAATATACTTGCCCTAATCATCAATTCCATCCTTTGACTCCTCCAAGCTCTTCACAACTTTGCAACTGCAAGTTAAGCTTCTCTCTCCTTGTCTTATTTGTCACAAAAAACACATATTCTTTATTCAATTGGGATGTGATCATTTATTTCCCGTTCACTTGTTGCCTTTGAGAAGATGGTAGTGAGCTGCCTTCTTGAACCACTGTAGTCCGTAGAGAGTAGGCAGACTGGCAATGCTCCTGGAGTGGGATTCCCAGGATTTTGACCCAGTGACACTGAAAGATAGGGGTGATATTTCCAGGTCAGTATGGTGAGCGGCTTGGAGGGGAACTTGCAGGGGGTGGTGTTCCCATGTGTCTGCTGCCCTTGTGCTTCTAGGTGGAAGTGGTCATGGGTTTGGAAAGTGCTGTCAAAGGAGCCTTGTTGAGTTAATGCAGTACATGCTGCCGTTATGGAGCATTGGTGATGGAAGAAGTGAATATTGAAAGCGTTGGATGAGGTGCCCGTCATCCAACGGCTGCTTTGTCCAATCTGAAAAACAAAAGCATTTTCACTCACTGTGCTTCAGACCATCTGTCTTTGTTATCCCTCGGCTTTATTACACCAGCACTCTCCTGAATGACCTGTCAATGCTATATATTCCATCAGCTTCAACCCAATCCAAAGTCCCACCTATCACTGTGACATTGTTGATTGGAATTGGCACCCTATTCCATGTTTGTTCAACTTAAAGCTTGCATCCTTGTGTTCAAATCCTTCCAAGGCCTCCCTGTCTCAAATTTCCATCAGAATGACAGCTGTAATCCTTCAACTCCAGGTTCTTGTGCGTTCTCCATCTACATCACTCATCAACTACTGGCAGCGATGTGTTAAGTTGCTTGGTCCTCAAACTCTGGGATTCTCATGCTAAACCTCTTTAACCCACTGTCTCACTCTCCTTCCTTCAGATGCTTCTTTAAGCTGAAGTGTTTGAGCAAATGTTTACCTGCTGGTCTTAATGTCCTCTTGGGAATGGTATCATACGGTCAACATTTATCTGTGTTAATGGCCATTATGTAAATAAAACATTGTTGTTGAATCCCTTGGTTATTTGGTACTGGCGGAAACTACTTACATCCTGGTGTTTTGTAAGTCCAGTTGTTGCTGTGGCAACAAGGAAATAGTGATATTTTACATCACTTTGACTTTGGAGGGAATTATGGTAGAATTGCAAAAATGACAACACTGAATGAGAGTCAATGTAACTGGGCCATGCTACTCTCATTCTCCAGTTGGTTAGAAAGGGGAGCCTTGCTCAGTGTGTGTTAGAGTTTGCTGGGAATCTAATGTACCTGAAGGGGCAGGACAGTGAAATCCCACACTCGGCCAGTCTCTGAGGCATGTGAAGGTGATGGATAGAGGGAGCAATTAATACACTAGAAGGAGAAACAAGTGGCAAAACACTGGACAAATGCAGCAGCATCTGCAGAGAGAGAAAAATGGATTAACATTTAAGACCAGTAACATACTTCTTCAGAACAAATTCCCTTCTCTGCCTCTAAATTTTACTTTTCTCTGTATTTTACTTTTATAAGAATGAGAAACAAATGGCAAGACATACAGTCAGGTGGCTGTGTCCTATTTTCCATCTGCCCCCTAGTTACCTGAGGGAAGTACTTGTATTGCAGTAGCACCTTACACTTAGGGTGGCACGGTGGCACAGTGGTTAGCACTGCTGCCTCACAGCGCCAGAGACCCGGGTTCAATTCCCAACTCAGGCGACTGTGTGGAGTTTGCACATTCTCCCTGTGTCTGCGTGGGTTTCCTCCGGGTGCTCCGGTTTCCTCCCACAGTCCAAAGATGTGCAGGTCAGGTGGATTGGCCATGCTAAATTGTCCGTAGCGTTGGGTAAATGTAGGGGAATGGGTGGGTTGCGCTTTGGCGGGTCGGTGTGGACTTGTTGGGCCGAAGGGCCTGTTTCCACACTGTAAGTAATCTAATCTAATTTAGGACACTACCAAAGAGTTTTACAGTCATTAACAGAGTTTGGGAGTATCTCCCCTATTGCAATGCAGAAAAAAATGGTGCCACATTTGCAGAGAGCAAGATTTTTGTTTTGTTCAAAGGATGTGAGAATCGCTGATGGGCCAGTATTTATTTCCAATCCCTAATTGCTCCTTGAGAAGGTGGTGGTGAGCTGCCTTCTTGAACTGCTGCAATCCATGTGTTATAGCTGGACCCACAATTCTGTTAGGGAGAGAATTCTATGACTTTGACCCAGCGATGCTGAAAGAACATTGATATATTTCCAGATCAGGATGATGAGTGACTTGGAGGGGAACCAACTACTGGTCATGTTCCAATGTGTCTGCTACCCTTGTCCTTCAAGTCAGAAGTGTTGTGGGTTTGGAAGATGTTATCTGAGGAGCCTTGGTGACCAGTTTCACTGGTTTCACAAACGTCAATGTGAAAATGGTCTGGTAATCTTTTTCAGTGGGATTGACTGAGGGAGAAATCTTGTTCAGAACATTTAATGCACTAACTCAGTTAGGCCACAGCTGGAAGCCTGCATTCGTTTGGCCACTGTATGACAGTGAGAATATGATTGCACTGGAGAGGTGGGGAGAAGATTCACCAGAACGTTGCTTTGGATGTAGCATTTAAGCAATGAAGAGAGGCTGGATAAGCTTGGGATGTATTTGTTGAGAGCAGAGAAAGATAAGGGGGACCTGAAAGAGGTGTATAAGATTGAGGGACATGACAGAGTAGTTAGAAAGCAGCTATTCCTCTTAATTGTAGAATAATAACAAGAAGACATAAATTTAAGACAAGAGGACACATGTGGATTTGAGGGAAGGTGTTTTTTACCCAGACGATGGTGGAGGTCTGGAATGGTGGGAAGGTAATAGAGGTTAGAAGTCTCACAACCTTTAAAACATACTTGGATGAGCACTTTAAATGAAACATTCAGGGCCACAGGCCAACTGCTGGAAAGTGAGATTAGTGTTGATAGGTCAGCACAGATTCAATGGACCGAAGGGCCACGTCTGTACTGAATGGCTCTGTGTTCAGGAGATGCCATTTAGTCCAATACCCAAATATTTTGCTTCTTCCCCTCAAGAAAAGCATGACACAGCAAAAGGATTTGTCCCCTGACTGGGTCTGATATGAACACCCTATTCTGTGGTCTCAGCCACCTTTAAATCGGTCATGGCAAAACCTACTCCGATAGGCTTCCATGAATGTAATAACCCATGGTAGACACCTTAATACATTGGAGAAGTACTGACAAGCAGTGCCAACATAAGGTCCTGAAAGTCCAGTGTAAGACAGGTAACCATACTGCAGCATCTGCTCCCAGCATAGCCAGAATCGAGGTGTGACACACTCAAAACCAGCTGCTGGACAGGACATGATGTCCATATGCTGATACCAGACTCCCTACAGCGACTGTACCACTCAGAACTCAGCCATGGCAGGAGACTCCGATGGGAGAAGGTTGATGCACCTTAGGGAAGCCTCAACACAGCCTAAGTAACGCTGGTCTGACCGATCGAGAAGGTGAAGACAAAGTACTGACTGCAAAGTACTGACTGAGAGCTCAATGGGAATGCACAGAGGGGACAGTGTGAGGTCAGAGGGAACACTCAAAACTCCAAAAAACATCTTGGAGCTCTTCTGAAACCAGCCTGTCCCCATGTACAGCAGAGTTCACAGGTCATGTCTTGGATCCATCAGCCAACTGAGAACCCATGGAGCCAGTGAGAAAGTGAGTCACCCTCCATCTCAAGGGACTACCTAAGAAGTGTATAGGACAGGCAATAACAACATTGTACAGTGAGGATGCCCGTGGAGGATGCAGTCACTCACACCCACCAGACACTGAGTCTTGCACTGGATATTGTTTCATAGTTTCATAGTAAGGGAAGCAGGAGTAGGCCATATGGCCCGTTGAGCCTGCTCCACCATTCATTAAGATCATGGCTGATATATCCATTGACTCAGCTCCTCCTCCCTGCATTATCCCCATAACCATTAATTCCCCTACGGTGCAAAAACTCATCCAACTGTGTCTTGAATGTATTTAATGAAGCTGCATGCTTCCGAGGGCAGAGAATTCCATAGATTCATTACTTTCTGGAAAAATCAGTTCCTCCTCATTTCTGTCCTAAATATACTTCCCCTAACCCTGAGGCTATGTCCCCTAGTCCTAATCCCACCCATCAGTGGAAACAACTTGCTTACCTGAATCTTATCAATCATCAACTTCACCCATAACTTGCACTGCTCTCTTAAATTCACTTGGTCCATCTTGGACACCTCTCTCTCTTTTCTTGATCGCTCCATTTCCATCTCTGGTGACATGTTCAGACAGACGTTTACTATAAACCTGAAAATGTGTTGCTGGAAAAGCGCAGCAGGTCAGGCAGCATCCAAGGAACAGGAGATTCGATGTTTCGGGCATAAGCCCTTCTTCAGGAATTATTCAGGAACACATTTTCAGCTCTGATCTCCAGCATCTGCAGTTCTCACTTTCTCCTCGTTTACTATAAACCCACAGACTCCATAACTACCTGGACTACACCTCCTCCCATCCAGTATCCTGCAAGAACTCCATCCCATTTTCCCAATTCCTCTGTCTCCACTACATCTGCTTGGATGAGGAGACATTCCACTCCCAAGCATCCCAGATATCAACCAATATCGAACAACGTGCTTTCCCCACCTCTGTCAACCAGACAGCCCTCCCCTGCAGCTCCTCCATTCCCTGTTCCACTGCTCTAAACCAACTCCGTCCAAACGCAATAAAGACAGAATCCCCCTTGTCCTCACCTACCACTCCACCAGTCTCCACATCCAACATATCATTCTTAAACATTTCCGCCAACTCCAATTAGACCCCACCATCAAGAACATCTTCCTGTCCCCACCCCGCTTTACCTTCCACAAGGACCGTCCTTCGGTCCTTGGTTTGCACCACTCTCCATACCAACCCCCCGAACCCCCAAGTACCTTCCCCTGCAACCAGAAAAGGTGCAAAGCCTGCCAGTACACCATCCCTCTCACCTCCATCCAGGGCCCAAACAGTCCTTCCAGGTGAGATAGAGGTTCACCTACCTCTTCTCCAACCTACTTTTCCGTATCCATTGCTCTTGATGTGGTCTTCTCTATGCCGTTGAGACCAAACGTAATCTTAGGGAACAGTTCGCTGAGCATCTCAGCCGGGCCCAGAGGTGCCGACTGGACCTTCCAGTCACTGTCCATTTTAATTTCTCTTCCCACTCCCTTTCCAACATGACCAACCTCAGCATCCTCCATTGCCACAGCAAATCAGACTGCAAATTGGAGGAACAACACCTTATCTTCCACCTGGGCAGCCTACAGCCTGGTGGACTCAACATCGCGTTCTCCAATTTCAAATAGCATTCCTTCCCATCCCGACTCCCTTTCCAGCATCCCCCCCCCTTCCATTTCTCTGACTGACCCTTCCTTCCTCCTATCGACCAACTAGGTCGCACCCTCTACCTGTGTTCATCTATCCCTACCTCACCAACCCACCCCCTCCCCAACCAAAACCCTCCACCACCCCACCCTCTTTATCTGCAGCTCCCCTTACACCCACCTCAGTCCTGAAGAAGGGTTACATCTGAAACGTTGACTTCTCCACCTCCTGATGTTGACTGGCTTGCTGTGTTCTAGCAGCCTCCTGCTTGTCCACCTTGGATTCCAGCATCTGCAGTTTTTTTTTGTCTTTGTCTTATCTATCCCTTTCATAATTTTATCTGTTTCTATAAGATCCCCTCTCATTCTTCTGGATTCTAGAGAATACAGTCCCAGGCGGCTCAACCTCTCCTCATAGGGTAACCCCCTCATGTCCAGAATTAACCTGGTGAACCTCCTCTGCACCGCCTCCAAAGCCAGTATATCCTTCCTTAAGTAAGGATAGCAGAACTGTGCACAATACTCCAGGTGTGACCTCACCAAAACCTTGGACAATCGCAGCAGAACCTCCCTGCTCTTAAATTCAATCCCTCGAGCAATGAAAGCCAATACTCCATTTGCCTTCTTGATTACCTGTAGCACCTGCAAATCAACTTTTAGCGATTCATGTACGTGTACCCCGAAGTCCCTCTGCACAACCGCATGTTGCAATCTTTTGTCATTTAAACAATACTCTGACCTCCTATTTTTAACTTCCAGGGCTCTGTTTCCCCCAGCTAGGCTAGGGGAGGGATTTAGCCCAGCACCTTCATGTTCTGAGGCCAAACTGGAGATTTGTTCAAGGTTCAGGCACATTGCGAGAGATGCAGTTGCTTTGGGAAATCACTGGTGACAGTGACATTGCAGGGCCATTCTCCCGTGAGTGTATGCACTCACATTACTGTGTAGCAATGTCTGCTAACTCTCACCTCTCGACAAGTTACTGGCCCAGTGGGACTCCAGGAAGTGCTGAGAGGACCAATGTCCCCACTTAATAGATAGCTAAGTGGCGTATGTTGCTGTGTTTTTTTTTCGCATTGGTGAAATTTACACTGCTTTCAGGTGCCTAATTAGCCTAGAGATGGAGCACACTGCTGGCATTGTGATTTTTGAAGAAACGTGAGGTAATTACAGTGTAAAATTTATTGTGTTGTCGAGGGTAATAAACCTGGGGCAATCTGCCATTTGAAGAAGTTAATCAGGGCTGGAAAATGCTGAGTGATGCTGCTGGAGAATTAGGGCTAGTGAGCTGAGCTACTGACAAAGGCTGGGACAATGCCCACTCACTCACACCTCACCCATTGATATTCCTACAGATTGACATGGTTGCCCATTTTCTCCTAACTTCTTCTCGTTCCCTTGCTTTCGTTTCTGTTTCTCATAATGTGACCTGTCTTCTCATTCTTTCTTGGTCAATATTTTTTACCTCTAAATCTTTTTACCTCTAAATCTCTGTCATTCCTTGAAATAACTCCACAAGAGACCAGTATCCTGTCACAAAGTCACCCTTTATTTACACATGTCGAGTCCTAGCTCCCTCAGAGTCAATTCTCAGAGTGAAGAGATCCTCTGACACTCCTCAGAGTCAATTCACAGAGTGATTAGATCTGTCAGCAACAGCTCCCTAATTGGACCAGATTAACAGCCCCAATCAGGAACTCATTTGAAGGCCGCCTGGCTGACCTCTTCCCAATCCGTATATTCCACTCTCTGCTCCTCTTCAGCCACACACAATGCCAATTGTGGCGCAGTTGGTGAAACTGTTAGCTCTCGGTCATGGCTTCAGGTCTCACCCCACAGTTTAAGTACAAAATTCCCTGCACTAATGAGAGAGTGCTGCTATTTATCTCAATCATTTCCATTCCCTTGTGATGCACATCTGTCTTTTCTCTCATTTTTCTCTTCCTCAAGTTTCACCACTGTCCTCTTTCTCTTTCCTCACACTCTCTTTCCCTTACACCATCCCCCAGTTCTCCTTCCAGCCCTCACCAGTGGTCCCCAGAGGCATCACTGATGCACTCTTTCTCTTTTGTCTTCCTTGTTATTTTGCATTTTGCTACTGCCATGAGTGCATGTGTGTTCCTGTATCTCTCCCTCCCTCCCTCTCTCGGTTTTTGTGTGTATGTGTGTGTGTCTCTGCATTTCTGTATATGTTGCTCTGTGTGCGTATATATGTTTCTGTGTCTGTGTTTGTGTCGCTGCATTTGTGTGTGTGTCTGTGTATATCTCTCTCTCTCTCTCTCTCTCTGTATTTTGGATATGTGGATGTTCAAACAAAATTTCATAAAGTAGCACACAGTAGGTGAACACAGATAAAAGGGACATTCACAGCACACATCCAAAATTAGCTAAGGGATGGAAACGAAAGATTTATGCAGATTAGCTTGCTTTTCTCCTGGAGGGAGATAAATAGTGGATGTTCCACAGGACCATGACTGTCTTTAATAGTAATAGACTTTATGACTTGGAGTTCATATCTCAACTTTAAAATTGTCATAGATGACACGGGACTGAGGAGTGTGGTGGTTCAGAATGGGTGAAGATGTGCCAGGGAAAATTGTGAAGTGGTAGATTTTGTTTGGGAGAATGGGGAGAAGACACAAGAGTGTGGTGCGGGAAAAGCGTAGCAGGTCAGGCAGCATCCAAGGATCAGTAGAATTGATGTTTAATCAATTCTCCTGCTCCTCAGATGCTGCCTGACCTACTGTGTTTTTCCAGCACCACACTCTCAACTCTGATCTCAAGTCCTCACTTTCACCTAGAAGGCACAAGAGTTTTTTAGATTAGATTAGATTCCCTACAGTATGGAAGGCCCTTCAGCCCAACAAGTCCCAAACACCGACCCTCCGAAAAGTAACCCACTCAGACCTATTCCCCTACCCTATATTCACCGCTGACTAATGAACCTAACACTACGGGCAATTTAGCATGGCCAATTCACCTGACCTGCACACCTTTCGATGGTGGGAGGACACCAGAGCACCCGGAGAAACCCATACAGACACGGGGAGAATGTGCAAACTCCACACGGACAGTCACCCGAGGCAGGAAACCAACCTGTCACTGTGAGGCAGCAGCGCTAACCAATGAGCCATCGCGCCAGCCCATGGTAAACGGTGCAATTTTAAAGGAGCTGCAAGCAGAGAGACCTAATGGTGTTTGTAACAGGTGCTTTTTTTCATTTGTTCACAGAATGTTGGCATCATTAGCAAGGCCAGTACTTGACCTTGCTAATGATGCCCACATTTGTTTCTTGTTCCTAATCACCTCGAATGGGTTTCAAGGCCATTTTGGATGGCAGACCAGAGCCCAGTCTGGAGTCACATTTGGTCAGACCTGCTAGGAATAGCAGATTCCTGTCCTTAAAGATATAAGGGAGTTAAATGGATTAAGCATTGGAACACACAAAATAGTAACAGGAGTAGGCTATTCAGCCATTCGAGCCTGCTCCATCATTCAATATCATCATCCAAATCAGTCCTCTGCTCCTATTTTGTCCCCAGACCCATTGATCGCTTTAGCCCTGATGAGGGCAATTGATGATGGTTGAGCTCAACTTTACACTCAGAGTCATAGAGATATACAGCACAACAGACCTTCAGTCCAACTCATCCATACCAACCAGATGTCCTAAATTAATCTAATCCCATTTGTCAGCATTTGGTCCACAACCCTCTAAAACCTCCCTATTCATGTACCACCCAGATGCCTTTTAAATGTTGTAATTGTACCAGCGTCCTCCACTTCCTCTGGCATTCCAGGGAACTTGAGATTATATCCCCTGTCAAGTACATTCTTAACATAGAGATGGGACATAAGATAGGGCAGCTTCCAGCCCAGTCTCTTCCCACCTATTCCCAATACCTGCAGTCATTGTAAATAAATCATTGTTATACTGTCCATGCCATTGCATACTTGGCATGGGTGGTCAGGCAGGAATGGGGATCCTGTTTTGTTGTATACACTTTTGAAGGGGGCAGAAGGAAGAGAGGAGATGTATCCTTCATACATTGGGGGCACCCTCCTCCAAAGATGGTGCACCCCAACCCCCTTCCTAACTGCCTGCTCTGCAAAATCCCGAATCTTGTAACAAAATGTTTTTTAGAGCAGATGGAAACATGAGCGTTATAGATAAAGGCATATTTCACTGGCTGGGCCAGGATTTATTGCCCATCCCTAAGTAACCCGACTCAGGCGACTGACTGTGTGGAGTTTGCACGTTCTCCCCGTGTCTGCGTGGGTTTCGTCCGGGTGCTCCGGTTTCCTTCCACAGTCCAAAGATGTGCGGGTCTGGTGAATTGGCTATGCTAAATTGCCCGTACTGTTAGGTAAGGGGTAAATGTAGGGGTATGGGTGGGTTGCGCTTCGGTGTGGACTTGTTGGGCCGAAGGGCCTGTTTCCACACTGTAAGTAATCTAAGTAACCTTCACTAGGTTGAAGTTGAGCTGCCTTCTTGAACCGCTACAATCCATGTGCTGTGGATTAACCCACAATGCTACCAGGGATGGAATTCCATGATTGTGACCCAGCGACACTGAAAGAACTACAATATATTTCCAAATCAGGACGGTGAGTGGCTTGGAGGGAATCTTGCAGAGGGTGGTCTTCCCAAGTATCTGCTGCCTTTGTCTTTTAAGCTAAAAGTGGAGGTGTGGATTCAGAAGATGCTGTTGAAAGAACCTTAGTGAGTTGCTGCAGTATATCCTGTTACTGGTACATTGTAAAAGGAAAAATCAGGAAAATGCTAAAGCTTCATAAAACACAAATTTGACCTTAGCTGGAGTACTGTGTCCAATTCTGAACACCTTAAGAATTATAAGAATCAGAGATTTCTAGGTTGTTTCATACAGCAGGAGAGTTAAGAGAAGAAGTGTTTGAATCCTGAAGTGTTGAGAGAGAATAAATAAACAGAATTTGGTTTCAGTCATAGAAGGGTTAATTAGCAGGGCACAAACCAGAAATGACTGGTGTAAGACAAGGTGGCATGGTGGCTCAGTGGTTAGTGCAGCTGCCTCACATCACCAGGGATCCAGGTTCAATTCCAGTCTCAAGCTTTGTAGACTTTGGATATTCTCCTTGTGTCTGGGGGGGGTGTTCCTCCCTCAGTCCAAAGATGTGCAGGTTAGGTGAATTGCTAAATTGCACACTTGTGTGTATGTTAGGCGCATGAACTATTCAACCTCCTCGTGGGAGTACGAGGTAGCGCTGATACAGTGATCAATGTATTGGAGGAATAGGTGTGCGGTGGTGCTGGCGTAGCTACAGAAGATGGACTGTTCCACAGTGAACATCGCTGGGACACCCGAACCAACCAATCCCACCACCCCGTGGCTGAACACTTCAACACCCCTTCCCACTCTGCCAAGGACATGCAGGTCCTGGGCCTCCTCCATCGCCAAACCTAACCACCCTACACCTGGAGGAAGAATACCTCATCTTCCATCTTGGGATCCTGCGACCACATAGGATCAATATGGATTTCACCAGTTTCCTCATTTCCCCTCCCCCACCTTATCCCAACTCCGAGCCTCCAAATCGGCATCGCCCTCTTGACTGTCCAACGTCTTTCCCACCTATTCGTTCCAGCCTTCTCTCTGACCTATCACCTTTATTCCTCCCCCACCTTCATCTACCTATCACATTCCCAGCTACCTTCTCCCTAGCCTCACCCCATTCCCATTTATTTCTTAGCGCTCCCGGCCCACAAGCCTCATTCCTGATGAAGGGTTTATGTAATGTTGATTCTCCTACTCCTCGGATGCTGCCTGACCTGCTGTGCTTTTCCAACACCACACTTTCTAGCCCTGGATTCAGACACAGCAATGGCCACCAAATAGGAAACAATTGGAGTGGCAAACAAAACATAAGGATATGGGAGAAACAGAGTGGAGGGCACTATTCTTTAAAAGCTAGATGGACTGAGTGGCCTGCTTTCAATGGCATGCTGTGATGCTTCCGTTGCCCTAGTTAATGATTCAACTATCATTCAAGCTAGTCATTGGATCGTTTATCCAATTGGTGTTTGTGGCAGCTTGCTGTGGGCAGACTGGTCGCAAGTGACTCCCACATCACTATAGCAAGCTGACCTTAAAGTGCAGTAAAGTGGTTTGAGGCATGCTATGTAAATACCAATTATACCTTGTCATTGCCTTTGAGAATGTACTTTGGGTGGTGGGGGTGGGGGCAGCGTTGGTGGTGGGAAGGAGTTAAGCTCAGAGTGTAGTGAGAATGCAGCCATTAGAAGCAGACTCAGGCTGTAGCACGCTCCTCTCCATGATTCATTGTTTGGCAGAGAACTGCGGCTGTACTCTATCCATCATTTCTTTCAAGTGTCAGTCCATTCGCGGCTGTCATCTGATCCCCATTAAATCCAACATAATGAAAGCTGAGGCTGCTAATTACCCCAGTATACTGGAGGGCTCTTAGGCCTGACCCCTCTGTCACTGACAATGTGGTGTGATGGGAATCATGTCTGTGAGAGGCTCTTTTACAGCACATTCCTGCACAGCCTCAATCCTACTTGTTCTGGTTCTACTGAACACAGTGTGCATCCCGCCTCCTTTATATGCTGGCCTCCTGTTCACAGCCACATAGCTATCATTTTATACATACCAAATTTCATTCATGGCACACTGTCACTCCTGGTTGGGACAGCATTAATTATCCATTCCTAACTTTGCCCTGGATAAGGTGGCAATGAGCTGCCTGTTTGAACTGCTACACTCCATTTGGTGTAGGTGCACTCACAATAGAAACATGCAGCCCTTCAAAGCCTGCTCCATCAATCAGTATGATCATGGCTGACCATCCAATTCAGTCCCCTGTTCCTGCTGTCTCCCCATTCCGTTTGGTACTTTTTTCCTAGGGGCGGCACGGTGGCACAGTGGTTAGCACTGCTGCCTCACAGCGCCTGTAGACCCGGGTTCGATTCCCGACTCAGGCGACTGACTGTGTGGAGTTTGCACGTTCTCCCCGTGTCTGCGTGGGTTTCCTCCGGGTGCTCCGGTTTCCTCCCACAGTCCAAAGATGTGCGGGTCAGGTGAATTGGCCATGCTAAATTGCCCGTACTGTTAGGTAAGGGGTAAATGTAGGGGTATGGGTGGGTTGTGCTTCGGCGGGTCGGTGTGGACTTGTTGGGCCGAAGGGCCTGTTTCCACACTGTAAGTCTAATCTAATCTAATAAGAAACCATATCTAACCTTTAAACCCATTAAATTGGAAAGGGTGCAGAAAAGATTTACAAGGATGTTACGAGGGCTTGAGTTATAAAGAGAGGCTGGATGGGCTGGGACTTTTTACTCTGGAGCATAGGGGAGACCATATAGAGATTCATAAAATGTTGAGGGGCATAGATAAGGTGAATAACAAAAGTCTCTTTCCCATGAGCAGGGAAATTCAAAACTAGAAGGCATACTTTTAAGGTGAGAGAAAAATCATTTAATATAGATCTGAGGGGTAACATTTTCACACAGAGATTGGTGTGTATATGGAATGAACTGCGAGAGGAAGTGGTAGATGAAGGTATAGTTGCAATGTTTTAAAGACATTTGAACAGGTGCATGAATAGGGAAGGTTTAGGATACGGGCAAATGGGACTATGACTCTTTTTGGCCTCAACCACTCTGTGGAAGAAAATACCACAATCTCAACACACTCTAGGTGAAAAAGTTTCTCCTCATTTCAGTCCCCAATGGCATACCTTGTATCCTTAGACTGTGACCCCTGATCCTGGACTCTCTGATCATTGAGAACAACCTTCCTCTGTTTACCTATCTAGTCGTATTATATTTTCTCATTTTCTTTGAGATCCCTCTCATTCTTCTAAACTCCAGTGAATATAGTTCTAACTTACCAGTCTCTTATGCCATTAGGGAGAGAGTTCCAGGATTTTGATCCAGAGACATTGAAAGAATGGCAATATATTTCCAAGTCAGGATGGTGAATGGCTTGGAGGGGAACTTGGTGGTGTTCCTGTGTATCTACTGCCCTTGTCCTTCAAAGTCATTGAAGCTGTGCTATTGAAGGAATCTTGATGAGTTGTTTCAATGTACCTTGGAGATAGTAGCAGCATTATGTAAGATGTTAGTAGTGGTTTTGAAGGTAGTAGCTGTGATGCTAGTCAACGATGTTGTCCTGGATGGTATCAAGCTTCTTGAGTGTTTCGAACTGCACTCAATCCAGGAACATGGGGACTATCCATCGCACTCCTGACTTGTGTCTTATAGATGGAGGACAGTCCTTGAGGAACATAGTAGTGAGTTACTTGCTGCAGAAATCCTAACCTGTTCTTGAAAAGCCACGTATTTTATAGTAATATCCTCCTGGCATCTAACCTTTTCCACTCTTTATTTTCCTTTGTTTGCCCGAAATGTTGATTTTCCTGCTCCTCAGATGCTGCCTGAACTGCTGTGCTTTTCCAGCAACACTCTAGTTATTGTTTTAACCTTTTCCAATAGCCTTTTAATCAAGCTGGTTTGGGCCCTGTTACTGAATTTCCATCAAATGACCCCGGAAAATAACTAGAATCTCTTCCTATTTTGAAGCTCTCAAAAGCTGGATACTACACATGGTCAGAGCAAAGCTTCAACTATCTCCCTCACCCAATATCACTGAAACAAATAATCAGGTCATTTTATCACATGGGAAATTGAATAGTGGCTACTGCATTTCCTTCATTACAGCAATGACTACACTGCAAAAGTACATCACTGGCATAAGGCTTTTTGGGATGGCCTGAGGTCATGAAAGGTGCTCCATAATCGCAATTTCTTTTCTTTCTTTCCCATTCAGTTATATATCTAAAATCTCACCTTTATAGGAGCCTTACAACAATAACTTCACCAGTCAGTAACTTCAAGTAACAGTGAAAGGCTTGAAATTGCTTTACATTGGTGTGTTTCTCTGCCTTATTCAGAAGGGAATGACAGATACAGCCACATTGTCCCTTTGCCTCAAGTTTGTCCGTTAATCTATTCTGATAAAATCTCTTTCCTCCTGTCTGGATTGTCTGAAGATTGCATTCCGGTTATTTATACTAGCATTGCTCAGTACAGCCACTAATACCACTGTAACTACTGCTACTACTGGTGAGTGGCTGGTTTGAGTGCAGCACCTTTAATAACCACCCTCTCCCCAGGCAAGTGCAGCTAATTCCTTAACTAATACCTACACATAAATCCCACCAGGCCAATGATGCTCAACAGCCTGTGGGCAGCATTTGTCATACTTCAAGTAACATTTGTACTGTGCGAGTGCTGGGCAATAACCATCCACAATAAGGGAAAATCTAACTATCCTCTTGACATCTAATGGCATCACGATTGCTGAATTCTGCCTATTGGCTATGAAAACTCCATTTTCACTAATTGCTATGGACTTGAGTTTGAAGAATTGTGGATACCTGTTTTTTATTAAGTTAATAAAAAGACATTAGAACTTTCCTTTAACAAGGTATTGCTTGGCAGTCATATGTCTTGTGATAACCTTGTTTGCTGGAGACCAGTCATAGAGTCATGGAGTCCTACAGCAAGGAGACAGGCCAGTTTGGCCCAAAGTGATCCATGCCGACCAAAATGTCCATCCACACAAACCCCTCTTCCCTGCACTGTGCCCATATCCTTCTAAACCTTTCCGATCCATGTATTTGTCCAAATGCCTAGTAAATGTTGTTAAATGCAGCAGCCTCAACCAGTTCTGCTGGCAGCTCATTCCATATGCGTACCGCCCTCTGTGTAAAAAAGTTGCCCCTTAGGTTCCTTTTTAATCTTTTCCGTCTAACCTTAAACTGATGCCATCTTGTCCTCAAATCCCCAAACCTGGGAAAACAAATTGAGTACATTCACCCTATCCATGCTTCTCATGATCCTATGCACTGCTAAAAGATCCCCCCTCAGTCTCCTACACTCTAAAGAAAAAAGTCTGAGCTTGCCTCACCCTATAACGCCAACCATTCAGTACTGGCAACATTCTTGTAAATTTCTTTTGCACTCTTTCCAATTTAATGGGCGGTCAGTTTAGTGGGCAGCACAGTGGCACAGTGGTTAGCACTGCTGCCTTACAGTGCCAGAGACCCGGGTTCAATTCCCGCCTCAGGCGACTGACTGTGTGGAGTTTGCACATTGTCAGACATGGGACAAACCCCATGTCTGCGTGGGTTTCCTCCGAGTGCTCCGGTTTCCTCCCACAGTCCAAAAATGTGCAGGTTAGGTGAATTAGCCGAGCTAAGTTGCCCATAGTGTTAGGTGAAGAGGTAAATGTAGGAGAATGGGCCTGGGTGGGTTATGCGTTGGTTTGGACTTGTTGGGCTGAAGGGCCTGTTTCCACACTGTAAGTAATCTAATCTTTAATAACATCCTAATCTTTAATATAGCAAGGTAGTGAACATTAAGGGCATTTAAATGGTCATAAGATAAATATAGGAATGAAAACGGAATAGTATAGGATAGGTAGGCTTCAGGTTGGTTCCACAGGTCGGCACAACATCGAGGCCTGAAGGGTCTGTACTGCACTGTAATGTTCTATGTTCTAAGATGACCAACATTGAACACAATACTCAAAGTGCGGCCTCACCAATGTCCTGTACAACTGCAACATATTTTCCCAAATTCTATGCTCAGTGCCCTGACTGATGAAGGTCAGTATGCCAAAAGCCTTCTTCACTGTCCTGTCTACCTGTGACTCCACTTTCAGAGACTGTGCACCTGAACTCCAAAGTCCCTCTGTTCTACTACACTCCTTAAGGCCCTACCATTCACCACGAAATTCCTACCTTGATTTGACTTCCCAAAATGCAAGATCTCACTGTCCACAAAACCATCTATTTTCGTGTCATCTACAAACTTACTAATCATGCCTTGTACATTCTCATCCAACTCACTGATATGGACAACAATTAAAGGGTTGGATTTTGGATGGAGGGGAGGGGGAGTGATGGAGATGAAGAAACTGGTGAAATCGTTATTGATGCCATGTGGTGGGAGGGTCTCAAGGCAGAAGATGAGGCTTTCTTTCTTCATTCATCGGGTGGTTAGGATTTGCAGTGGAGGAGGCCCAGGATTTCTGGAGCACCAGAAAAAGAAACCCACACGGACACAGGGAGAATGTGCAAACTCCCCAGAGGCAGGCCAGAATTGCACTTGGGTCCCTGGCGCTGTCCACTGCTATCCCTTTGCCTACTTGTTATCATCTCAAAGAAATCTAATAAATTTCCAGGCATTATTTCCCCTTCATGAAGTCATGTTGTCTCTGAAATAACTCCACAGAGGCTGGTACCTTGTCACCAACTCACCTTTTATTTACACAGAGGGAGTTCTCAACACTGATTGAGCTCCCTCAGAACCAACTGTCAGGATGAACAGGATGTCTACATTCCTGTTTCTCTCTGTCAGCCAGGGCTCCCTGATTATACCAGATTAACAGCCCCAATCAGGGAACTCCTATTCTATGAAGTTCACCTGGCTGACCTCATTACAATCACTACAGTCTCTGCTTGATTACACAATGTATTCCGAAATGCTCTGCTATTACATTCTTCATATTAGACTCCATCATTTTCCACAAAGATGGATGTCAAGCTGACTGGCCTATAGTTACCAGTTATTTTCGTCTCCACCTCTCTTTGAATAAAGCTGTTACATTGGTAATTTTCAAATATTTTTGATCTCCAGAATTTAAGGATTCTTAGAAGATTACTAAGAGTACATCTACTATCCGTTTTAGCTGTTCATTCAAAGAACAAAGAACAATACAGCACAGGAATAGACCTTTCACCCTCCAGGCTGCGCCAAACTCATTTTGCCCTTCCATACTAAAACTTTCTTCATTTACATAATCTATATCCCTCTATTCCCTTCCTATTCATGTATTTGTCCAGATGCTCTTGAATGCTGCTATTGTATCTGCTTCCACCTCTTCCTCTGGCAGCACATTCCAGGCACTAACCACCCTCATGTGGGTCACTGGGTAGGCCAGAAATTATCATCCGTTCCTAGTTCCCCTTGAGAAGGTGGGGGTGAGTTGCCTACTTAAATTGTTGCAATCCATTTGGTTCATGTACACTCAGAATGCCCTTCAGAAGGGAATTGCAGGATTCTGACCCAGTGACACTGAAGAGATAAGGATATATTTTCAAGTTAGGATGACAAATAGCTCAGAAAGGAAATTGCAGTTGGTAGTGTTCCCAAGTATCTGTTGCTCTTGTCTTTCTAGATGGCAATGGCTGTGGGTTTGGAAGGTGCAGTCTAAGGAGCCTTGGTAAATTTCTTCAATTGTATCTTATAGATGGTGCACACTGCTGTTACTGAGTGTTGGCGGTAGAGGGAGTGAATGTTGAGTGTGGATCTCTAGGGCTACTTTCTTTAAATTCCTTGGGTGCAGTCCTTCATGTCCAGGGGACATTTTGCCCTTCACCCCCATTAGTTTTACTGGTACTGTCCAAACTGAATTGGATCAGCCATTTAAAAATGATGGTTATACAAAAGTAAGTTATATGCTGGGTACTCTATGGTGAGGAAATCACCTTCTGTAATGCCAATGCCTTTATTCCACCTACAGGATACAAGCCAGGCGTATGCTGGAATTCTTCACTTGCCTGTGTGCATGCAGCTCCAACAACACTCAAGATGATCAAACCTCCTCAAGAGCAATTAAGGATGGACAAGTAATGACATTCTTACTAACAATACCCATACACCATGAAGGAATCAGTAAAGAATAACATCTAGGTTCAATCAACCCATTAGATCGTTACAGCATCCACCACCTTAAACATTTACTGCTCTTCTACTCACTCACTCACTAGCAGCAGTGTGCTTCACCATTATATACATGGCAGCTCCTCCCCAAGCTTTCTTTGATAGCACCTTCCAAATCTGTGATTGACTCTCAGTCATGTTTCTCCCCCTATTTCTCGTCCTCTGTTTCTTCAACCCCACCGATCCTCAGTCGCTGGGTCAAAATCCTGGAAATCCTTCCCAGCAGCACTGTGAGTTGTACTTACACTACCAGATAGCAGTGGTTCAAGGAGGTAGCTCAGTATCCCCTTCTCACTGGAAGCAGGTGATAAATCCTGGTCTCACCAAAAATAGCTATATCCCAAATCCAAATAAAACAAAATATATATTGTCCATGCATCCCAGTATTGCTTCCGTTATCCTCTCAAAAAGCTGACATCAGTTGGTGAGAAAGGATGTCTTTCTCTCCAATCTATACTGGGATTTGCTAATTGCTTCAGCAGAATGATTGTATAATTTAACAATCCCTTCTAGCAAATTGGCTTCAACATAATAAACCTAAACTTTCCTGGCTCTGCCTGTGTACCTTATTAGATGCAAGCATCACATAATTGCCCTGCAGTGCTTGGGAAGGAGCATGTTCTGTTGCCTTATCCTCAAGTCTTATCACTGTCTGATCCTAGTTGGTTGATGCAGAGGATGTACTGAACTTCTTACAGTGGGTTCTGGAATTGAGCATATTGAATGAACACCAAGTAACATCTTGTCTTTCTATAACACTGCAAATGCAGTAAGAAGTCCCATAATATTTCACAGGCATTTCAGCAATTCAGATTTGACATTAAGCTACGTACGATGGCAGGAGCAGAATTTGGCAGCTGCAGAAATCTTTCAAATATGGAGTTCCAGAAAAGATAGGTGTGAACTTGGGAGGTGACAACATGTTGGAAAGGAAGGTGGAAGAGGCATCTGCAGATCACAAGGAAAGAGAAGCCAAGAGTTGTTGTTGTTTGGAAGAGAGGGGCAGTAATGGTAGATGTGAAAAAGGTGGGGTTATAAGAGACTGTTTGGAGACATATGGGAACCAGGAAGGGACGTTGGGAGTCAGTCTTATAATGGGACACAGTGATGTCCATTGCTGCCAACATCTTCTATTGGCTTGGTCCTCACTGTCGTCACCATATTGTACTGTCAGATATGATCCGAGATGTTTTGGGTAGATTTACTGCCATCAAACTTTCTTGGTAATGGTAAAGGTTTGAAAGGTGCTGTCTGAGGATCTTTGATGAATTTCTGCATTGCCTCTTGTAGATAGTACACACTGCTGCTATTGACTGTCTGTGGTAGAGGGAGTAGATGTTTGTGGATACAATCCTAACCAAGCAGGTTGCTTTGCCTTGGATAGTACCAAGCTTCTTGGGTGTCTTTGGAGCTGCACCCATCCAGGCAAATGGGAAATATTCTGTCACACTCCTAACTTGTGTCTTCTATATGGTAGACCAACTTTAGTTGGCTACATTACATCGAAAATGCATGAAGGTCACTTGTGAAACATGCAGCTCAACTTAAGAGTAAATAGATATTGCCACCTTAGCTGGGTACTGTTAACACTATGAATGATCACACAGGCACCTGTTGGAGACTGTTTATATCTTTATATCAAGATAGATGGAGATTATCTTGTTAACCCTTTCAAGGAGTACCTACAAGTCAGCAGTTGAGTGGAAATAGGAATATGGGAGTATAAAATAGATGGCACAGACGCTATGTGTTTGGAGAGGCCATGTATGGCCCATGCAGTGCTCAGAATACTTTTGGACTTATTCCTATACATCAAGGTCTGTAACTCCCCGATTAGCATTTGTACTTAACATGCTCAGCACAGACTGATACCTACACCAATCACACTATTGACCCTGACCACCTCACGATTCACTGAACTGACCCTGATTTCAACAGGTACAAAGATAGTTACTGATGGATTCATAATCACCCAATTGATTGGGTTCTGTATGTCGAGAGCGGCTCTGCTCATTCACACTGAACCATTAATATTCAGCAACTGTCGTACTCAGCTCTGCACCTCTATTGTCTGAACGATCGATGCTCAGCCACTGATTCCTTTTTGTGATAGCGGTATGGGAGGGGCAGTGCATTTGAGTGAGCAAAGTGCAAGACCACTCAGGTCTGACCCTGGACTCCTGTCTGCCAGCTCCCTAATTATACTGACATCTTCAAAGACAGCCTGATCCACAAGAATGAGGGATGTTTAATAACAGAGGATCCAGAGACATCAGTAAAGGTTAATGAATTCCCTTCATCTTGTGTGTGGTTCTTAACCCTTCCTGTACCTGGCTAACATTTCCCATCAACAAGTCAGGCAGAGTACTGAGGTTTTCACAAAGCCTGGAGATGTGAACTCTAAGCAGTAAAGGCAGAAACAAACCAGAAAGGAAGAGAATAGAAACTTGGTGGATGGGAATCATCATACACCCAGACGTAGAGTTACACAGCATGGAAAAAGACCCCTCAGTCCAACTTGTCCATGACAACTAAACCTCTTAAACTGATCTAGTAGTCCATTTTCTTCCAAACCCTTCAATCATGTATCCATCTGGATGCCTTTTAAATGTTGTAATTGTACCTGCATCCACCACTTCCTCTGCAAGTTCGTTCCATACATGCAGCAACCCCCGTGTGAAAAGGTTGCCCCTCAGGTTACTTTTAAATCTTTCCCCTCTCACCTGAAACCTATGTCCTCTTGTTTTGGACTCCCCTACCATGGGAAAAATACTTTGTCTATTTATCCTATCCTTGCCCCTCATGATTTTATAAACCTTTACAAGGTCACCCCTCAGCCTCCGACGCTCCAGGCAAAATAGTTGAGAGTGTAGTGCCGGAAAAGCACAGCAGGTCAGGCATCATCCGAGGAGCAGGAGAATCGACATTTCAGGCATAAGCCCTTCATCAGGAATTCGGGTGTATGCCCGAAATATCGATTCTCCTGCTCCTCGGATGCTGCCTGACCTACTGTGCTTTTCCAGCACCATACTTTCGATTCTAATCTTCAGCATCTGCAGTCCTCACTTTCTCCAGGGAAAATAGCCCCAGCCTATTCAGCCATTCCATGTGCCCTCCAATCCCAAAAAAACATTCTTGTAAATCTTTCCTGAACCCTTTCAAATTTAACAACATCCTTCCGATAGCACGGAGACCAGAATTGCACATAGTATTCTAAAAGTGGCCTCACCAATGTCCTGTATAGCTGCAACATGACCTTTCAACTCTTGTACTCAATACACTGTAACATGTTTGAAATGCAGATGTAGTGTGCTCAGTGAGGTTGCCATCCAGCCAAGATTGGTCTATAGCCTCAGAAAGTGAACATCAAAATCAAAGGGCCATTTAAACATAAATTTTATTTTTTGTTATTTTTAAATATTTTTTGTGCTCTTAAACTATGGTTCAGTTTCACGTTCAATTGAGACATCCAAGAGGGCATGGGATGATCATTTGGCTAGAAATGGTGTTCAGGGATATGGGCAAGAGGTAGGTAATTGGTGCGAGGCAACGATGCTTATTTCACGAGCCGACTGAGGCACAACGGGCTGTTTCCGCTCCAGAACAATTCTGTGATTCTGTGAAAATATTTCAGACAGGAAGATTATTTGACTGAGTTAAGGTCAATCCAGTTTTGGAGATGGGGGAAAGGGGACACACATAAATGTTTTCCATTTTTAATTGGATGATGCATGACGAGATTGGGAAGTGGTGGGTCAGTTCATGGACTAAAAATTCCAGGAACAGTGCCCGCCCGAGAGATACCAATAGAGGGCTTTTTATACCTGGCACTCAGGCATGAAACACGGTGATCAGATTAGAACCTAGTCATCAAAGCCCCTTTGCCAGGCAACTTAGCTCTTATTCTCCAAGGTCTGTAGTAAAAAGACAGTAAAAAGGCCTGACTCCCATTACTGGCCTATGTTGAACTTTAGACATTAGGAATGTATCCTGCACTTAGAAATGAATACGTTCAAATTTTGATGCCGTTCCTGACCACAAATCCAAAGGTTCAAAGCTCCTCACCTCCCCGTCTATAGATGACTGGTTTCAAGGGGCGAGAGTGTGATACTAGAAAAGCATAGCCGGTCAGGCAGCATCCAAGGAGCAGGAGAATTGACGTTTCAGGCATAAGCCCTTCATCAGGAATGAGGCTTGTGGGCTGGGGGGAGATGAGAGATAAATGGGGGTGGACGGGGGGTTCTGGGGTGGGAGGTAAGTAGCTGAGAGTGCAATTGGTAGATGAAGGTGGGGGAGAAGGTGGTAGGTCAGAGAGGTGAGTGGAATGGATAGGTGGGAAGGAAATTGGACAGGTAGGACAGGCAAGAGGGCGATGCCAAGTTGGAAGGTTGGATCTGGGATAAGATGGGGAGAGGAGAAATGAGGAAACAGGTGAAATCCACATTGATGCCATGTGGCTGGAGGATCCCAAGGCAGAAGATGAGATGTTCTTCCTCAGGTGGGTGGTAAAGGTTTGGCGATGGAGGAGGCCCAGGACTTGCATGTCTTTCGGGAGTGGGAAGGGGAGTTGAAGTGTTTGGTCATGGGGTGGAGGGGTTGCTTCGTGTGTGTGTGTGTCCCGGAGATGTTTGCTATGCGCGTGCATCCCGGAAATGTTTGCTTTGTGCATGCATCCCGCAGATGTTTTGAGGAGTTTTTGTCTGGCTCTCGTAGGGATCAAAATCTCTACTTCTGGTCGGGTTTAGGATCGTTAGCCTCAAAATGCAGTGAGTGGTGAGTGTTGGTGTTCGCTTTTCGGGCGTTGCATTCGGTAAGTTTAAACAGGGTGTGCCTTGTGTAATAAAGGCTCTTTCAGTCACTAAGAATTTCTTGGGGGTGGAAGAAGTCAGAGTTTTAGAAAAGGCCAGGCAAAGCTTATGGAATTGGTAGACAAGCTGGAGTTGAGTTTACCTTTGTCCATGCAAAAAGAGGAGGTAATTGTAGCAATAGCTCGCCATTTACAATTGCTGGAAATGCATTCAGAATATTTGGAAATGGCTAAAGTTCAATGGCAAATAAAGTAGCTTGAACGTGATAAGAAAATAGAACAGTTTGAATTCTGATTTGAAGCAGAAGAAAAGCAGAAAGAGAGAATATCTCTAGCAGAGGAAAAAGAACAAGCAAGAATAGTCCTGGAAGAACAAAACGAAAAGAAAAGGAAGGCCCTAGCAGAAGAAAGCGAGAAAGAGAGAGTTTTAACTTGAGAGGTTGGAATTGCAAACTCAAAAGTCGACTTAATTTCTTTTAATTCATTTGTGGGACTTGGGCATCATAAGCTGGTCAGCACTGATGGCCCATCCATATTTGTTCTTGAGAAAGTGGTGGTGAGTTGCCTTCTTGAATCGCTGCAGTCCACTTACTGTGGGTTGATCCACAATGCCAGTAGGGAGGGAATTCCAGGGTTTTTACAACTGTGAAGGAACGGCGGTATATTCCCAAGTCATGGTGGTGAGTGGCTTGGAGGGGAACTTGAAGGGGGTGGTGTTCCCAAGTACCTGCTGCGTTTGCCCTTCTAGATGTAAGTGGTTGTGGGTTTGGAAGGAAGGTGCTGTTTAAGGATCTTTGGTGAATTTCTGCAATGTATTTGGTAGATAGTACACATTGCTGCTCCCGTGCGCTAGTGATGGAAGGATTGAATGAGCCAATCAAGTGAGTTGTTTTGTCCTGGATGGTGTCATGCTTCTTGAGTGTTGTTGGAGCTGTACCTATCCAGCCAAGTGAGGAGTATTCCATCACACTCCTGCCTTGTGCCTTGTAGATGGTGGATAAACTTTTGGGTGTCAGGAGGTGACTTACTCGCCGCAATATGACAAGGGATAGAGGTAGAGATGAAAGGTAGACATTATGATGAGGACAGTGATGGAGAGAAATCCCATCATAGGCAAAGACTTGCTGAAAATCTGTTTAAATATGTTCAAGCGTTGCCTCGGTTTGATGAGAAGGATGTAGAAGCCTTTATCATTTCTTTTGAGAAAATGGCTGAACAAAAGTGGACAGGAAAACCACACACACCCACTAGGTTCTGAAATACAACAGCAACCATCTGAACACACACAAGAGAAGCTGCATTAGGACCCTGTTCAAAATGGCTGCAACACACTGCAGCACTCCTGACCCACGAAGAGAAGAAGAACACCTCTGCAGAATCTTTGCGAAGAACGGATATCCCTGCAAGTTCCTCCATAGGTACCTAACAGACAAACAACACAATGAGGACATGCCGAAGGCCTTATGCCCGAAACGTCGAATCTCCTGATCCTTGGATGCTGCCTGACCTGCTGCGCTTTTCCAGCAATACATTTTCAGCTCTGGTCTCCAGCATCTGCAGTCCTCACTTTCTCCTCGAGGACATGCCATGACTAATTCACTAGCCGCGCTACCTTTTTTAAAAAACGTCTCGGTTCTGACAGCCAAACCTCTCTGACCACTGGGATTCATGAAAGCCCATAAACCAACAGCCACGCTCAAACAACCACTCACAAGGACAAAAGAGCCAGTACCCATCCTGTGCAAGACTGATGTAATTTACAAGATTCCATGCATAGACTGCACAAAACACTATATCAGGCAAAGAGGCAGACAACTTGCAATCCGCATCCATGACCACTAACTAGCCACTAAATGCCATGACCAGCTGTCCCTAGTAGTGACGCGCACAGATGACAAGGACCACAAATTCAACTGGGACAACAACGATCATAGGACAAACTAAACAGAGAACAGTCAGAGAATTTCTAGAAGCATGGCAGTCATCCTTGGCCTCCATCAACAAGCACATTGACCTCGACCCAATATACTGGCCATGACTATGAACCACCAGAAGCAGCAGGAACAAAACCAAATAAATTCCAGAAGAGATGGTACAGCGGTGCTTCATAGGAGGCTCCAAAGCACTGAAGATGTCACCTAGCTAGGGGGCGAAACATCTGCAAATCAACTTCCCATCTCCGCGAACCTACCTACAACTACGACGAGCCCATGCAATGGCCAGTGACCAGGTATGGTTGATCCAACCAAAGTTAGTCGTTGAGTTAGTGAGATATTTGCATCACTATAAGAGGAGCTATCTGGTGAGTATGATGAGGTGAGAAAAGCCATCTTAAGTGCATATCAGATTATGCCATAAGCCTACAGACATTTTAGGAATCTGAGGAGGGAACCTAGTCAAATGAACACATAGCTTGAAAGGATCAAGTAAAGTAATTTTGATAGGTAGATAAGAGCACACATATCTTAGGGAGACAATTATTTTGGAAGAGTTCAAAAATTCTCTTTCTGAAGTAGTGAATACTCATGTGGAAGAACAGAGAGTTAAGACTGCTAGACTAGCAGCAGAAATGGCAGATGATTATGAGTTGGATCATAAATCAAAGTTTGGCTTGACATCAATTTCAATCTGTGAAGGTAAGAAATTGGGGAAACAAGAAATCCTCAGGTGGTAAGGGAAAAGGAGACCTCATTGAAGGTAATAAAGATAGTTTACCACAGGTTTAAAAGGTACACCAAGAGGGGAAAAATGAAGTAAAAAAGCTCAGGTGTTTTCACTAATAAAGTAGGCCACATGAAGCCATGGTTTAGAAAAAGCATTTGCAAGACAGTTGTGGGAAAACAGAAGTGAGTTTTGTTCAAGTGGGAAAGGAAAGCACAGTGGAAGCTAAAAAGCTGCAAAAGAATGTATAACCTGGTCAGGAGTTAGTTGAGAAGAAAGTGCCAGATCTCATTAAATAATTCACTTGCATAGGTCAGGTTTACTCATGTATGCCAGGAAGAGTAGGTGAAAAAATTAAAATTTTAAAAAGATTCAAGAGCAAGTCAATCTTTAATAGTGAGAGATGAGGAAATATGAAATTCAGAAAGATTATTGTATCACTATAAGAGGAGCTTATAATTCATGGTGGGATGAGTAGGGTTCCATTATATAAAGTGAGCTTGGTGAGTTGGGTGAAAAGTGGTGAAGTGATGGCAGGAGTCATAGAGAAATTCTTGATTCTGGAAAGACAGTTTATCGTAGGTGATGACTGGACTACAGGTGGGAGTGATGCTCACTGTGGTTGAAAACAAACTGAAACATCACTCAAATGATGAGTTACAGCAAGTATATTCTGTGATTTTTCTTGAATTTGTGACAAAGTCACAAAGCCACAGGTTGAAACAGGAGGAGAAATCGAGGATAAAGATAAGGACATTGAAGTTCAGTTATCAGAAACTATGTTTGATCAAATGGTTGAGGAAGAAAAAACAAGAACAGATGGAGGACAAAGTGGATATTTTTAGTTCAGCAAAATTAGCTGAATTCCAACAGAAAGGGGAAAACTAAAAGCAGTCGTATCAAAAAGCAGACACAGAAGAAGAAGAAGCTGCGTGTAACCCAGAATGTTATTACCTTAAAAATGAAGTCTTGATGAAGAAATAGAGACCATCACACATTCAGACAGATGAAAAGTAAGCAGAAGTTCATCAGGTGGATTATAGAAAAGGAGGTGTTGCAGGTATCACATTCAGAAAGACTTCATAGAATCCTTACAATGTAGAAATAGGCCCTTTGACCCAACAAGTCCACACTGACCCATTCCCTTACCCTCTCACTCCACATTTACCCCTGCAATTAACTGAGCAATTTAACCAATTCACCTGACCGGCACATCTTTGGACTGTGGGAAGAAACCGGAGCACCCGGAGGAAACCCACGCAGACACGGGGAGAATGTACAAACTCCACACAGTCACCCAAGGTTGGGATCAAACCCAGGTCCCTGGCACTGTGAGACCACCAAGCTGCCACATGAATTACCATGGTAAAAAAAACTTACTTCCAATTGTGAATGAATTTTGCTGGGCATGTCATATGTGTCACATAACTGGAAAACCTCAGGCAGTGATAAAACCAACAGCCTTAATACCCATTCCCACATTTGAGGAACCTTTCACAAGAGTCCTAATTGATTTGATAGGATCCCCACCTAAAGTTAAAAAAGGTGGGTATTTTTTGGCCATTCCATTATGCAGCATCATGTCTGAAAGGATGGCAGAAGAGTTACTCAGTTACTAGATATGGACTACCCACAGAAATATAATTGGATCAAGGGTCAAATTTTTCATCAAAATTATTCAAGGAAGTTATGGATAGCTTAGGAATAAAACAATTCAAATGCAATGTGTACCATCCAGAATTGCACAGAGCATTAAAATGGTGGCATCAAACTTTAAAGACCACATTGCGGGCTTATAGTCAAGATTATCCAGAGGATTGGGATAAAGAAATTCCATCTGTTTTGGGGTATGAGGTGAAAGGACCACTGAAATTAATTAAAGAGAAATCGGTGAGTCAGAGTTTGAAGACCACATATTTGGACTATATGTCAAATTTTAGGAAAAGATAAAATAAAAAGAGTGAGTTGGCTAGATAGCATTTAAAAGTAGTGCAGCGTGTGATGTAACAGGAAGCAGACAAGAAATCAAAAATTCATAATTTTGCTCTTGGAGGTAATCATTAGTATTATTCCCAGTTTGTAGGTGAACATTTAAAGGTAAGGTTTAGTGGACCTAGGAAACTGAGTAAGATGAATTATTTAGGAGAAAAAGAGGATTGCAGATGCTGGAAGTCAGAGTCGACAGTGTGGTGTTGGAAAATCATAGCAGGTCAGGCAGCATCCGAGGAGCAGGAGAACTGATGTTTCGGGCATAAGCCCTTCATCAGGAATGAATGGTGATGAAGGAAATGTGGCTGTGGTAGCGAGTCTGCTTCAGGACATGGTGAAGAACTTCAGGACAGAGGAGATGACCTGGGGGAGGGGGGTGCAGTGAGAGAGAGACTTACAGAGATCCTTGTGGAGAGAGGATGAGAACTTCTTCAAGATACACATCCTTGGAAATCAACTAGGAGAGAGTGAGGACTGCAGATGCTGGAGATCAGAGTCGAAAGTCTGTTTAGGATATAAGCTCTTAATCAGGAATTAATGATGATTCATTCCTGATAAAGGGCTTATGCCCGAAGCGTCGATACTCCTGCTCCTCAGATGCTGACTGACCTGCTATGCTTTTCCAACACTACACTCTTGACTCTGAGGTGAATTATTTATTAAGAATGCCAGACAGGAAGAAATCTCATAGAGTGTGTCATGTGAATGTACTCAAAATGTATTTTGATAGGAAAGGAAACCAACAGAGAATGTGTTACTAGTTACAACTCAAAGTGAAGAACCAAGTTCAATCAACAACTAATTCACCCGGGACTTAACCCTATTAAGTTGGTACAGGTTCAAAAAGAGATTGAACACGTGCTCAAAGACAATATAATCGATACAAGTTGCAGCAAATAGAACTCACCCATAGTAATGGTGCCAAAACCAGGTGATATCCAATGATTATGTATGGACTATCACAAAGTCAATGCGATTACAAAATCTGAATCATATCCTGTTCCACGTTTGAAAGGCAAATGTTGGACTTACTCAGAGGATACTGTAGGTACCTTTATCTGAAAGACCAAAGGAAAATTTGGCTTTCATGATGCAGAGTGGACTGTACCAGTTTAAAGTCATGCACCAGCCAAACTTCAAAGACTAACGAATAAAGTCATTTCGAGATAACCCAATTGTGTGGTGTGCATTGATGATCTGGTGACTAAAAATGCAAGGAACATTTGGAGCATCTATCTGACTTGTTTGATCAACTTCGGGAGGCAGGCTTGGTGACCAACCTGGCTAAGAGTGAGCTCGCGAAAGCTTTAGTCATGTTCCTGGTATATGTCATTGTACATGACAAATTGCTTTGTGAGATGTGAAACAAAAGATTACTTGGGAGTTTCCTATACCATTGACATGAGGAGGAAGTACTACAATTTCTGGGACTGAGTGGGTTTTATCAGAAGTTTGTATTGAATGTTAGCAGTGCGATAACTTCACTGACAGACCTGTTGAAGACGTGCAGAAAATTTCAGTGGATGGAGGAATGTCAGAAGGCATTTGACAGCCTAAAAGCTGTGTTAACCACTGCTCCAGTGTTAGCCACACCTAATTACGCAAAGCCATTCAATATGGCTATTGAGGCGAGTGAGTGTCAGTGCTGTAACTCTTGCAAGAAGACAATGAGAAGAAAGGAAGATTTATTGAGTATTTTTACAGAAAATTGAATAATCATCAAAAAAAATCCCAGAATCGAGAAGGAGACCTTGAGTTTAGTGTTGGACGTGCAACATTTCAGCATTTATATTGTCAGTAATTGTATATACTGATCATAACCTCTAAATGTTTTTGGAAACTGTTAATGATAAAAATACCAGACTGTTTAGGTGGAGCTTATTATTGCAACCATTCAATTTGAAAACTATACACGTAGCAGGATGAGAGAATGTAATTGCTGACATGTTATTGCTCCTTTGATGAAAAATGACAGAGATGTTCAGTAGTGGAAAAAAACGCACTGTAGTAGTGAATGTTTGTATGCTCAGAGTCAATGTAATGTATGTCTATTGTAGTGTACTAATATTTAAGGTGTTTAAAAATGGAGGCATGTTTGTATATTGATGGTTCATTTTTTTAAGGGGGGAGGTGTGATGATACTATGGCTTTAAGAGGTGTGTTTTATTCTGCATTGTTTTACTAAGAAAAGTTGAGATAGAGTGGTCTGCTCAAAGCCAATAAACAGCTGGTGAGGCCTTGGGATTTTTAAAAATGTTGGAACAATAGAAGTAACCTGAAAGGGCGGGGTTAAACTCCCACAGAACTAGGATGTTTAGTTTTAGCTTTAGCAGTTGCTGGAGTCTTGATGCAGGGTGGGGAAGCTCTTATTCCTCTTTATATTACAGCTAAAAGCTAGAGATTCTCCTCCTATGGTAGGAATTGCATGTGAGATAGTCTATTTTACTGAATTTACCTTTGTCGAGGGTGTGTTTATGGGATGTAACTATGTTGGAACAGTAGTAGTTCATACATATATTACTTTGTTAAGTATTTCAATAGTATTACAGTAAAGTCAATTCTTTTGTTTTTATTTTATTTGTAATTTAACTGTAGTATAAAAATAATGTGTGTTTTGCTTAAAGTCGAGCAGTTTGACCTCACAAATTGCCTCTGGAATGCAATATCGTTATACTTACCTTTAAAATAAGAAAAAGTTAGAGTCTAGGATATCTTCTTAATAGATTTTGAAGTGAGTGGTCTACTATAAAAAACTCATTGGTGCTACGACAGCCATTGCCCTCTGGTTGATTGCACTCGGAGAGTGGGATTTCCCTCCCTTGGGGTCCATGATCCTGGAGAAGGCTAATATTACCAACATGCCTTGCACAAAGTAGGCAACATGAAACTTCCCATGGTCAAGACTCCTCTCTGATGGGCAAAACCCCTCTTGTCTGCTTTCAATCCAGCACCATATCCCTCAAACAAGTTTCATCTACCATTCTCCACACCGGCTTCACATGTTGAACATAGAAATCTAACCCTCATCTTCAAAGGCAGCTTTTGTCCCAGTTCTTATTTCTCAGCCCTTCGTTTAGCCTTGCGCTGTAATGGAAAGCATTCACAAAGGAGATACGTTGGGTTCAGTGTATACAAGCTTCCATGGGGCAAGAAGGACATTAAAGCTCGAGCTCTCTGCAGAGATGTCTGAAGTATATAAAGATTGAAATGGAGATCAGAAAGGGAGATAATCAGAAATGACAGGTGGAAATTAGAGAATCAAGCTAGTTTATGTTTTAATTCAATCATGGTATTGCCGGCAAGGGCATTCTTTATTGCCCACCCCTAATTGCCCTTGAACTGAGTGGCTTGTTGGACCCTTTCTAAGGTCTTTTAAGAGTGAACCATATTGCTGTAGGTCTGCAGTCACATGTTGACCAGATTGAGTAATCAATGAGTTATGACTAACATTCCCTCTGAGCACAGATTAGGTTGATTATGTGGCCAATCCATGGGGCCTTTGGCTGTGTGACCTTTGACACAATAGTGATGGATGGCACTGTAAAGATATGGATTTTTACACTGGGTAAACACACAGCACCTTTGCATCTTTCCTTCATGTGGTGTTCTATTCAGCACTGAGTTTGGGCAATCCTGTGAACAATTTAGAGTATCTCAGCTCAAAACATCCTTTACTCCAATGTTCTTGCAGTTTTTCAATTTCGTTTTTGTCTTTGTCTGTTTTCTGTACTCTCACTCCTGTTTTTCTCTCTTTCCTCTTTCTTTCTCTGTTTTTCTCCGTGTTTTCTCTTTGTTTCTTTCTGTATTCATCTCTGTATGTTTCTCATTCTCTCTGTTTTTGTCTCCCTCTGTTCATCTCTCCATTTTTTTCTGCTTTTTGTTCTCTGCTCCATTTTTTTGTCTTCTCTATGTTGGTCTTTATTTCTGTGTACACCTGTCTGTTTCTGATTCTCTCCTGTCTTTCTTTCTGTGTTCATCTATTTCTGTTTTTCTCTCTCTTTCTGTTTACATCTCTGTCTCTTTTTTTCTCTGTCTCTGTCTCTCAACTCTGTTTCTGTCTTCCTCTGTTCATCTCTGTCTATGCATATCTCTCTCTCTCTTGCTCGTTCAGGCTGTTTCTCTCCCACAGCTCAGGCTGCTTGTACAGAATGCCAATGCAGGCACTAATTAAGCCCAGGACAAAGGCAGTGCCCAGAGCTGCAGGATACTGAGCAGCTGACAATGATGTGATTGTGAGTGAGGAAGCCTGCCACAGGCCTGCTTTGTGAATGTGATCATGTTGATTTGTGACCTAGCAGTTCAACAAAAACTGCAAACACTTACACTGAATGCCACTGAGAAAACCCAAATGTTCTCCTCAACTGTTTTGCCTCCGTCACTTCTTCATCTATTTCTGGAATTAAGGAGGGCACCTGCAGACATTTGTTCACAGAGTGCAGCTCCGTCAGCATTTAGTCTCTTTCCAGTCCATTCTGATATTCGGCATTTGAGAACCTCCTTATGTGAAACCCTGGTGGACTAGATTCGTTCAATACAAAACCAGAATTCAGCAGCCGCCATGAAATGATATGAATGATTTTTGTCTTCCAATTCCACAGACATTTGGGCACATGCTCCAGTCTGACAGTGCAATATGGAGAGAATGCTGCACTGTTGGAGGTGGTCTTTTAGAGAGGAGGTGTTAGCCCTCCTTGCCGGTGAGCACCAAGAGCATTTGGAAACAAGCATCCTCTCCACCAATGGAGGTGACAGAGCAAAGATCATCCAGGAAGTTTTGATGACTATCCAGCAACCATATGCCTATCTCTCTCTCTTTCTCAGACACACACATGCACACACATGCATGCACACACTTTCTCATTCACTCATACGCTGTCACTCACACACGCTTTCTCTCTCTCTATTACAAATCAGAGACAGACAACCAAATCAAATCAGCCTCCCTATCCCTGTGTTGACAACACAGTAAAATTAAATCATTCAATGGCCCTCAATATTGATCCACATGGTTCCTACCCAGATTTTTCGAATAACCAATACTACACACCAGAGTAATAGGTTAATCAAAAGATTTAACAATTTATTAAGAATTGCTTTAGCAGAGTAAAGTTAAACCTCAAGATAATACAATTAATATCTATGATTTAAACCCATTTTCTTTGATTCTAGCCCAAAGACTGAAAGGTACAGTTAATGGATAAATCAAAAATGAAAATATGAGATGTTACTGGCCAGTTTACTTAAGCGGGCTTGATAAAGTGTGGAGCTGGAAAAAGCACATCAGGTCAAGCAACATCAGGAGCAGGGGAGTCAGTGTTTCAGGCTGGGTTATTTTATCATGATCCCCATTTAAGCTGACTTTATAATCTGTAACATCACAGACACATGGGGTTGTACCTTGCTTGGTTTCTGAACACACTGGTGCAGGCAACTAGCTTACAGTAGTCTCTGAAGAATGTTCACTTAATACTTACAAATCAGAATCTATGTTCTAGGCTTTCAGTAAGTTGATAATGGGAGGAAAAGCCAGGGAGCAATCAAATCTTTGTTTAGCTTTTGCAGGTGCAATCCTTCTGACTTAAAACCAGTTCAAAACCAGTTCTGAGTTCAAAACCAGTTCAAACTTTGGTTTCTCTTTGTTAGACTGGTTGTCACTTTTTAAGGGCTCAATTGACATTCATTATTGCCATCTGATGGAGCATAATGCAGCTCTAGAACTGAAACATCTAGAGTTGTCTTTGAACAAGAATCAACTTGTCAGTAACAATCAGGTCTGTTATCATAAATGAATATCTCTTTTTAAAATAAGCTAATGTTCATAGTCCAAAGGCCACCTTTAGCTCTTAAGTGACAGTTCACAACTCCAAACAGAAAACTTATAAAAAATTAAAATAAAAACACAGTTTCAACACAAAGTAGAGCAGGGGAGTCTGCAGTGTCCCAGCCAATACTTACCCCTCAACCAATACCTGTGATCACATGATCTGAGAATCACAGAACAAAAGAAATAGGAGCAGGAGTAGGCCATCTGACCCTTCGAGCCAGCTCCGCCATTCAACAAGATCATGGCTGACCTTTTCATGGCCTCAGCTCCACTTACCCATTCTCTCACCATAACCCTTAATTCCTTTATTATTGAAAAAAAACTATCTTAGCTTTAAAAACATTTATTGACATAGCGTCAACTACTTCACTGGGCAGGGAATTCCACAGATTCGCAACCCTCTGGGTGAAGAAGTTCCTTCTCAATTCAGAATTGTTATGGAGCAGAAGAGACCCCTCAGCCAACTGTGCCTACACCAGTTCCATCATAATTACATTATTGTTTTGGGATCTTCCTGCGTTCAGTGCTTCATTGGCTCTAAGGATAGGAAGTGGCCACACAGTGATTGATGTCCCTTCTCAGAAGCTGATGGTATTTCCTGCTCACTAGCTAACTCTCACCACTCCACATTCTCAGTTTCATTTGCCCTGCAGGAGACAGGAAGGAAAAGGGGAAATGGGGAGAGGGGGAGGAGGGGAGTGAGGAGGGTGGCAGCAGGGAAGGATGGGGAGCAGGGAGGGAGGAGGGAGAGCGGTGGTGAAGGAGGGGTGTGGGGAGGGAGAAATGGAAGAGAGGAGGGCACGTCAGGTTAGAGGAAAACAGGGAGTCAGGAGGGAGCATCAGAAAGTGGAAAACAGGGGGTCAGGAGGGGGTGTGAGGAGGGTGGGACCAGGGAGAAGTGGGGAGAACAGGGCAGGAGGAGGTGGAGGGATGGGGAGCAGGGAGGGTGGCATGGAAGAGAGAAGGGGAAGTGAGGAGGAACAGAGGAGAGGAAGTAGGGAGGGAAGGGGAGTCAAGAGGGGAGAACAAGGAGTGAGGAAGGGGGAATGGAGATGCACTGGGAGGGAAGAATGGAAAAGAGGAGGGGGAGCAGGGAAGTGGGAGCAAGAACAGAGGAGGGAGAGTGAGGAGCATGGAGACAAGAGTGTGAGAGAGGACAAAGGAACAGAGTGAGTAGGGAGGGCGGAGGGTGAGTATGATCAGGTCGGAATGACAATTCACCCTATAGCAGAGAGAGTAAAACTGCAAATGAAACTCCACAGAGGTTTTACAGCTATGAATAGGATTACCTGCAGGACAGAATTCTATATGACATCAAAACAGTCCCAGTTCCAAGTCTTGCTGTCAGGTTCCTTACAGTGATCACTAGACTAAAACAAAACACAGCGTGAAACAAGAGCTGGCTGTACACTTTGTATGCAGCTCACAGCATCTCCTTCTACTCGTTATTTAACCTGAGAGCTCATCTTCCAGTGTCTTCCAATAAAATAATATCCTGCTTCAGCCTCTGTCTCTCATACACAAACACACACACACACTCTCTCATTCTTTTTCTCTGAGAAGCTGGAGGCTGTGGTTTGATTAGATTCCCTATAATATGGAAACAGGCCCTTTGGCTCAACAAGTCCACACCGACTCTCCGAAGAGTAACCACCCCTTTCTGACTAATGCTCCTAACACTATGGACAATTTAGCATGGCCAATTCACCTGACCTGCACATCTTTGGAATGGGGAGGAAACCGGAGCACCCAGAGGAAACCTACGCAGACACGGGGAGAATGTGCAAACTCCACACAATCAGTCGCCTGAGGCTGGAATCGAAACTGGGACCCTGGCGCTGTGAGGCAGCAGCACTAACCACTGAGCCACTGTGCCGCCCTTGGTGTTTGGGATCTTGCTGATCTCCATATAAGTCCATAGTTTGAAAATCGAGGGAGACCAGATGCTCTTGTGGCACAGTGGTAGTGTTCCTGCTCCTGGGCTAGGAGGTCCAAGTTTAAGTCCCAATGGTTCCAGAGGTGTGTAATAACAACTCTGAACAGATTGATTAAAAGTATACCAATGATCTTCTAAATGAAATTGGAAGGGTTAGGCTTGTTCTGTACATTTCAAATCTTTGTATTGCCATCTTCTGGCTTACAAGGTACTTCCAATCATTTGGGCTGTTAAAATGACCCTAAGAGGTAGATCATGAGCCTTGGTGGGAAGTGGCTGCAGTAGCAGGGAGAGAATGTGATTATTTGAATCAGTCATGTCAACTCCAAGACATCTCTGCAGGAATTCCTCAAGATAATGTCCTAGGTCCAACCATCTTCATCGACAACCTTCCCTCCATCATATGGTCAGAAGCGGGGATGATCACCAATGATTGCACAATGTTCAACATCATTCATGATTCCTCATATACTGAAGCAGTCCATGCTGAAATGCAATGTGATCTGGACAATACCCAGGCTTGGGCTGGCCAGTAGTAAGTAACATTTGTGCCACACAAATGCCAGGTTATGACGATCAACAATAAGAGACAATCTGACCACTGCCCCTTGACATTCAATGCTGTTATCATCACTGAATCACCATTATCCATATCCTGGGAATTAATTTTGACTAAAACTGAACTGGTCTTGCTGCATAAATACAGCAGCTACAAGAGTGGGCCAATGGCCAGGAATACTGCAGTGAATGACTCCCCAAAGGCTGTCTATCATTTACAAGGCACAAGTTAGGTGTGTGATGGAATACTCCCCATTTGCCGGGATGGGTGCAGCTCCACCAACACTCAGAAACCTTGACACCATCAGGACAAAGTAACCAGCAGGATTGGCACCACATCCACAGCATCCATCCCATCCACCACTGACACTCTGTAGCAGCATTGTGTACCATCTACAAGACACACTGCAGAAATTCACCAAAGATCCTTAGAGAACACCTTCAAACTCCATCACCAGTATCATCTAGAAGGTTAAGGGCATCAGATACATGGGAACACTGTCACCTTCAAGCTCCCTCTAAGTCACTCACCATCCTGACTTGGAAATGTATCACCATTCTGTCGTTGTCACTGGGTCAAAATCCTGGAATTCTTTCCCTAACAGTGTTGAGGACAACCTTGCATGTGGACTACAATGGTTAAAGAAGACAGCTCATCACCACTTTCTTAAGGACAACTAGGGTCAGGCAATAAAATACTAACACAGTTAGCGACACGCTCATCCTATGAGTGAATCAACTCAAGAAGGTGACATTCGTGTTCTTCAAACTGAGCAGGTTTAAGAAGGCTTAAGAGAACTGCTCAAACTATGAGGAAATTGGGGAAACTGTTCTACCTGAATGATAGGCAGTTACCACAGGAGACAGAATGAAAATAATTGGCTAAAGAATGGTGGTTGACAATTTTTTTTTGTTGAAATGAAATAAAGGCAGTGAAAGGGCGATGAAAGCAAATTAAATATATGTGCATTATAATGTTTAAGAATGATATGCAGGACTATGGGGTAATCATGAGAGAGTGGAAGTAATTGGATCATATTACTAAAGCATTAGCACAACCATGATGGACAAAAATAGTTTGATTCTCTTTTTAAGAATCTATGATTCCATTGCTATTTTAATCATTTTATTGTTAATTTTCTTTGAGTTTTCTGTCTCCACCCATCCCTGTATTTGACAAGGAGATTTTTTCTTGGTGTGGTGTTGAGCTTGTGGATTCTTCAGTCATGTAGAGCATTGGTGAGACCACATCTCACTTACTGGGTCCAGTTTCTGTCTCCTCATTTAAAGAAAGATATAAATACTTTGGAGTGGCTCAGAGAAGCTTTGACTGGACTAATACTTTGAACGAGTAGGCTGTCTTGCAGGGAAAGGATGAGCTGGTGTTATTTCCATCAGAGTCTTAAAGAGTGAGGAGTGATTCTATAACATCGTGAACAGTCTTGACAAGGTGGATGTGAAGGAGTTGTGATGAACTCCAGAACAAGGGACATTATTTTAATAATTAGGGGTTACCATTTTAGGACAGAGATTCCTTTAAAGGTTGAGGCAACGTTCATTTATTATGACTAAGACAGAGACAGAGAGATGACAGTCGGCCATGGAAGTCACAGCCAAATACGAAGGTATTTTTTTTAGATTACTTACAGTGTGGAAACAGGCCCTTCGGCCCAACAAGTCCACACTGACCCGCCGAAGCGAAACCCACCCATACCCCTACATTTGCCCCTTACCTAACACTATGGGCAATTTAGCATGGCCAATTCACCTGGCCTGCACATCTTTGGACTGTGGGAGGAAACTGGAGCACCCGGAGGAAACCCACACAGACACGGGGAGAACGTGCAAACTCCACACAATCAGTCGCCTGAGGCGGGAATTGAACCTGGGTCTCTGGCGCTGTGAGGCAGCAGTGCTAACCACTGTGCCACCTTGCCGCCCACAATTTTGAAACACAATTCGATCTTATGAAAACAGCAGAGCAGGCTGTTAGAGCTGAATGGTCTGCCTCTGTTCCTTGCTTGTGTCTCAGTACAGTCACATCATTTACCTATGTCTTTATTGTCTTGTTGTAATTCTGTGTTACTACAGCAGGTTCATATCCTGCCTAGGGGAGGGTGATGGCTGAGTGGTATTATCACTAGACTTTTAATCTCAAGACCCACGTAATGTTCTGGAGACCCCAGTTCAAAGCCTGTCACAGGATGTGGTGGAATTTAAATTCAGTTTAAAACAAATCTGGTATCTAATGATAACTGTAAATCATCTGGTTGATTGATGGCCATTAAGGAAGGGAATAGAGTCATTCAGCATGGAAACAGACCTTTCAGTCCAAGCAGTCCGTGCCGAATGTAATCCCAAACTAACTAGTCCCACCTGTCTGCTACTGGCACATATCCCTCCAATCCTTTCTTATTCATATACTCATCTAAGTGCCTTTTAAATGTTGTGACTCTGCCCGCATCCACTACTTCCTCAGGAAGTTCATTCCAAATGTGATCCTCCCCCCATCTCTGTCAAAAACTTGCCCCGGTGATTTTTTTAAATCTCTCTCCTCTCACCTTAAAAATCTGCCCCCTAGTCTTTGAAATCCCCTTCCCAGGAAGAGACACCTACCATTAACCATATCTATACGCTTCATGATTTCATAAACCATCAAAAGATCACCTCTCAACCTCCTAATTTGCCATTATCATTGAATCCCTACAGTGTGGAAACAGGCCATTAAGCCCAACAAGTCCACACTAATCCTCCAAAGAGTATCACACCCAGACCCATTCCTCCTATACTATTGGGAGAAAGTGAGGACTGCAGATGCTGGAGATCAGAGCTGAAAATATGTTGCTGGAAAAGCGCAGCAGGTCAGGCAGCATCCAGCAAGCAGGAGAATCGATGTTTTGGGCATGAGCCCAGCTTCCTGAAGAAGGATGCTGCCTGACTTGCTGCACTCTTCCAGCAACACATGGTCAGCTCCTACCCTATTACTTTACATTTCCTCCTGACTAAGGCACCTACCCTCCATATTCCTGAACACAATGGGCAATTTAGCATTGCCAATTCACCTAACCTGCACATCTTTGGACTGTGGGAGGAAACCAGAGCACCCAGTGTAAACCTATGCAGACAAGAGGAGAATGTGTAAACTCCCCCCTCAGACAGTCGCCCGAGGCTGGAATCAAACCTGGGTCCATGGTGCTGTGAGGCAGCAGTGCTAACCACTGAGCCAGTTTGGTCTACATGTGACTCCAAACCCACAGGAATGGCTTGTAACTGCCATCTGAGCAAATAGAGTAAGATAATAAATGATGGCCCAGCCAGTGATGTCTACATCTAGTGAATTACAAATAAGTATGAGAGACCTCCATGATGAGGAGAAGTTAATAACTAAAATTATGTGTTGTTAAAGCTCAAGGTTGTATAGTTGAGCTCATGATCTTACTGAATGGTAGATGAGGCTTGAGGGGACAAATGGCTGACTCCTGATCATATCTCTCACGTTCTGCCTACTGCAGTGAAATGCTAATTGCTGTGAAATGGTGGACAGGATTCACAGGAACTATTTGGATCAGTTTCTCTGGTGTCATCTCAGCCAACAATTTACTCCCCCATCCACTGACACAGTTCAGCTCTTTCTTCCTGTAATCTTGTTGAACTATGCGAGTAGCCTTGTCACCACACCCCCCACCCCTGCCCGGCTCCTTTCAGTAATGAACCTGTCAGTCTGACCCCAGCGAATGCAGAATGAGTAGGAACAGTCTCCTTCATTGACAGTCTGCAATCCGGAGATAAGAGAGTGTTGGAGGGGTGGTCTGATGTTATCGTTTTACTTCAAAATATTTCCAGAAATGTCGATTTTTCTATACTGCTGTCAGTTAGATACAAAGTATAGCAGTCGTTGAGATAGAGAGAGCTCCTCAGGAGGTCCCAAAATGATATACAACCAGTTAATAACCTTTTGAAGTTTAATTATTGATGTTCTGCTTAAGAAGTGTTTTCTAAATCCTTCCCACCTGCTTCTCAACTGTCACCTTCTACAATAAGGATTAGATCTCATGGATAACTTTTTAAATGAAAATTGAGCCCATCCGATCAACAACTTGTGGCAGCTCTCTCCCATGCTCACCTCTAACATCCTCGGTCCTAACACTCACATCTTCCCTAGGATTCTGTATCTTATCTCTCCATCTTGCCCAAGAGAGACACCTCCCACTCCCTCAACCCTACTCCTACCGACCAACTGAGGGATGCTTATGGCACAACCCAGACTACGCTTTCGGAACTGCATTCGCTTGTGGTTGAGAAATGATGAAAGAGAAATTTTCCAGCCGTCCCACAAGCTAGTCAAACAATAGCATGACATAATCATGCTGGCTGAATTAGACCTAACAATGTCCCAGGCACCACCACCACCATCCCTGGATATGTCCTGCCCCATTGGCAGGACTGACCCAGCAGGGCTGGGGCACAGTGACATACAGTCAGGAGGGATATACCCTGCGAGTCCTCAACATTAACTTTGGACTCCATGAAGTCTCATGGCTTCAGGTCAAACATGGGTAAGGAAACCTCATACTGATTAGCACATACAATCCTTTCTTGGCTGATGAGTCAGTACTCCCTCCATCTTGAATAATACTTGGAGGAAAACCGAAGGGTGGTTGGACCACAGAATGCAATCTGGATGGAGGGCTTGGATGCTGCCTGACCTACCATGCTTTTCCAGCGCCACACCTTTTGACTCTGATCTCCAGTATTTGCAGTCCTTACTTTTTCCTCTTACTGAGCCGGTCAATTCCTAAAGGACATTGTGCCTAGACTGGGTCTATGGCTGGTGGTGAGGGAACTAAGAAGAGGGGAATTCGTACTTCCCCTCATCCTCGTTGATATGCCGAACAAAAGTGTATCTGTCCACAACAAAGGCCCGTCTTCACATTGAAAATACCTTCCATTGGGTTGTGGCATGATTAAATGGGACAGAATTTGAACAGATCTAGCAACTCAAAACTAGGCATTCCATGAAGTGCATCACCTGTAGAATCGTAAACCAACACAATCTGGAACCTCAAGGCCTGGCATATCCCATCTACCAGTTTCATCAAGCCAGGAGATTAACTCTTAATCAATGAGAGTATCACTAGGCATACGTAAAAGTGAGATGTCAACCTGGTGAAGCTACCAAACAGGACTTCCTTATGTGCCAAATAGCAAAAGCAGCAAGTTATAGAATTAAGCGATCCTACAGCCAACACATCAGATCTGAGCTGTGCAGTCCTGCCATATCCAGTCATGCATGGTGGTACACAATTAAATACCTCATTGGAGAAGGAGGATCCATAAATAAGCCCATCCTTGATGATGGTGGAGCCCAGCAAATCAGACAAGTGGATGATCTATTTTGGTTTCTTCCCAAGATCCCCAGTATTACAGATGCTTGTTTTCAGTCAATTCGATTCACACCAGGCGATATCAAGGAACATCTGAAGGTACTGAATACCGCAAAACTATGTATTCTGACAACTTTTCTGCAATAGTACTTGAGGATGTGGTGTCACTTTGTATTGCAAACCGGCCTTTACCATACTGAGTACAAGTAGTCCCTGGGTTGTGTGCTTGAGTCCATTCACGAGTCAATTTGTACACAAGTCATGACACAATGCAGGACAACATAAAACATCTGCTCAAAAGTACAGGAAGTCTTCATATTCTGGGTCTTTAAAATTATACCTCTGTATGGGATCAAGTTCATAAGTCGAAGCAAAAGGGGACCCTCTGTATACAAGACAAGATAGACCAGTATATCTTATCTGCAAGTTTTTCTGTTTCCCTTCTGGGGTATTCATTAAAGTAGGAGCTGGTCAGACTCCTGTTGCAGACTCTTTTGAGTTTTAACCTTTGACCTGAGACCAACCCATAATTTTGGTGGGTTTTAAATTTTAGGCGCTGGTGTCGGATTCAAAAAACGGGAAGGGGTGGATTGGTGGATTACTGTAAATAAATAAAAATCAACATGCTTATGATGTGAAGTGAAAATAGGAATCAGGTTGATTAAAACTACAATCTTGCCCGGACTTTAGATGATCGCAAATCTTGAAGGAAGTTGAGATTACTTTAAACAGTGATTGGAGCTGTACTTAGCAGCTCACGAGATAGATGGAGAAGGCAAAAAAATGAAGATGTCAATTTTCTTCATTCATTAGTTCAATGTATTTGTACCGATTTCAACTTTTGAGAAGAAAAGGGTCTGGTACTGGATGTAGTATTGAATGCACTTGAGAATTACTGCAATGATTTTACATTATTACTGTAATCAGGCCGAAACCATTCATCAGTGTACGTGGAGGACCAATTTGGTGAATCAACAAGAAACAGCAGGGTAAGGCTTGAGTGATACAATGGTAGCGTCCCTATCTCTGAGCCTAAAGTCTTGCTCCAAATAACACATCTAATCAGGTTGATTAAAAAACATCAAAAGAGGAAGACAACTTAACAAAGCAAATTCCTCAAGAAATCTGTACAGTACAGATAAACCCTGTGGAGCACAAATGGTAAGTAGCTGGTTAAGGACTTGTGCAGTGGGGGAGAATGGAATCAATCAGGCATTGCTCAGGAATGTGATTAAGAAAGATGCCGACAAGGAACCTGAAAGGCTTTCTGTCAACAGGAAGAAAGGAGTAGATTGTGCAGGGCATAAACTGAAAAGCCGATGCAAGTTTGGCAGGAGAAATGCCAGGAGGAATGATGACAAATGTTGCGCACAGCAGTGAAAAAGAGGATTTAACCAAGCATTGTGGAAGAGAAAAAAAGACTGCTTGAAAAATTTTCTGTGGATGTAATAGCTGCAAATCAAGCATGAGGATGGAACTTGATGTGTCGTGATCGCAACAGACACAGCATTTAAGTTGGATATAGGTGCGGGAGTGCACGTCATGTTCGAGCCTAACATTTGAAGTGATGGCGAGTGAAGGCACCAGTAAATGGAAAATGCGCATGTACCAAGTACAAGCCGTTATCCTCAAATATCGTTCTTTCAATTTTAGCCCTTTTGTAAGGAATTGGCAAGGATGGCATTTACCGTAAAGACCTCAAGGGCAGACTGTGCGATGAAGCCCTTCTGTGCATTGAAGAGCAGCTTTTTAAATGTTTTGTTTAGCTCCCCTACCCACGCACTCAGTCCCAGTGTAAGAGGTGTAGAATAACAAAGGTTGAAAATCAGCCACATAGGAACCGAGTGCGTGGGAGGAGCTGTTAAACAGAGCATTGAAAGGCCTCCAAAAGTGGCAACTGAGAGCCTGTTTACACTGCGGCTTCGCTGGATTGGAACAATACTCTGAATTCTATTACATCCTTAAATGAATTAATTCCATTCTGTAACCATGGCCAAATGTGTGCAACTAATTATCATTCCTTCTCTGACCTCTGCAGAACTTTCAGCTTGGCAACTCTGTTTCTTGTCAAGAGTGCAGTGCTGAAAAAGCACAACAGGTTAGGCAGCATCCTAGGAGCAGGAGAGTCGACCTTACGGGAATAAGCCCTTTAACAGAAATGAGGCTATGAGTCGAGGGGGTGATGAGATAAATGGGAGGTGGGGTGAAGGTGGTGGTGGGGCTTGGAAAGTAGCTGAGAGTGCAATAGGTATCGTACTCTCAACTACCTACCCCCTCCCCCTTCTCCTCCCCTCCCATTTATCTCACCACCCTCTCATTCCTGATGAAGGGTTTCTGCTCGTAACATCGACTCTCCTGCTCCTCAGATGCTGCCTAACCTGCTGAGCTTTTCCAGCACCACACTCTGGACTCTAACCTCCAGCATCTGCAGTCTTCACTTTCACCTAACTCTGTTTCTTGTCACTTCTACAGGACTTGATTGGCCCTTCTTCCAAAACACAGCTAGAACCATACAACCCCTACAGGGTGGAAACACGCCATTCGGCCCATCAAGTCCATACTGATTGTCCAAAGTGCATCCCACCTCCCCGTCCCTGTAATCTTGTATTTTCATTGGTCAATCCACCTATCCTGCATGTCTTGGACTGTGGGAGGAAACCCATGCAGTCACAGGGAAAATATGCAAACTCCACACAACAGTCACCTGAGGATGGAATTGAACCTGGGTCCCTGGCCCTATAAGGCAGCAGTGCTAACCACTGAGCCACCATGACATACAAACAACTGGCTCAAGCTCACAATCTTTAAAAACTACTTGAAGTTTCACAACATTCAAGACTCTGATCCTAATGCAGTAAGTGAATCTGTATTTCCAGCAGTAGAGACTTTATTAGCTGAAGGGCCTCTTCTATATTGCATGATTCTATGAAATTAGCATCAATTAGGAGAAGGGGAGGGAAAAAAAACAGACAAAACGGGAGAGGAGAGAAATATGAATTATGATCAGAGCAGCCAGCAGAGAATGGGAAAGACAGGGAATAAGGAAATGGCAATGATGATGAATGCTGAAATTGTGTCTAAGGAAAGGAATGCATGTGAAATAAAGGAATGACACAGGGAACAAGACTAAATGGCAAGGAAAAAGGAGACGGATGGACAGAGAGAAGGTATAAATGACAATGATGGAATGAGAAAGAACAATTTGGGTTTCTATTCAGTAATTTGACATATTTCAGCTCTGCACTCAATATCCTTGAGTTTAACATCAGGAGCCATTCCCTCACAATCAGGGGTTCATAATTATTGTCAAATACTAGACTCACAATAATGTAAACCACGGAACATAACAAATCTGCTATATTATAATTGCGCCTGTTATCCTGGGTGTGGGATCCTGTCTGCTGGAACATTAAGGATAAACATTGCAGTCAGACCTCGGCCAATTATAAACCTGACGTAATGTGTGGGTGAGCAGCAGGTAGTTTACACTGTATTCCAAGCTGTTTTGCAAAGTGCTTTTCACAAACAAAGTTCACACCTTTCCCGGGCTTGGTTCACTTTATGCATGAGCAAAGGCCCTAAAACTAACAGCCTCTGAATTAGGAAAAGAAGCCCACCCCTATGCTTTGGATTGCATGTGATTATTCCTCTGACAAAAATAGAATACTGCAGATGCTGGAAATCTGAAATAAAAAAGAAAGTGCTGAAGAAACTCAGCAGGTCCGGTGCCTCTGAAAAGAGATAAACAAGAGTTAACCTTTTGAGTCTGGTGTGAGTCTTCTTCAGAATTGGCTGTCCCTGTGTCCCAGAAAACCAAACGCTTGACCTGGAATGGTTAGTTGAGCTGCCTGCCAAGCCGGCTACCACCCACCCATGAGTAAACCTCTTCGTCATGTACCTATCTTGGCTTATATGGGAGACCAGTCTATCATAGGCTGTCAAATGAATGCTTCATTTTTTTTATTTACTAGTGGGACATGAGAATTTCTGGCTGGGCCAGCATTTACTGCCTATCTCTAGTTGCCCTTGAGAAGGTGGTGGTGAGCTGCCTTCTTCAACTGCTGCAATCCACGTGCTACAGGTTGACCCACAATGCTGCTCAGGAGGGTATTCCAAGATTTTGACCCAGCGACAATGAAGGAATAGTGATATATTTCAAGTCAAGATAGTGGTGTTCCCATATATTTGCTGGCCTTGTCCTTCTAAATGGAAGTCTTCATAGGTGTGGAAGGTGTTGTCTGAGAATCTTTGGTAAATTTTTGCAGTGCATCTTTCATATGGTACTTAACGCTGGTACTGAGCATCAGTGGTGAAAGGAGTAGATGCTTGTGGATGTGGTGCCAATCAAGCAGGCTTCTTTGTTGACGGTATAAAGCTTCTTGAATGCAAGTGGGGAGTATTCTATCACAGTCCTGACTTCTGTCTTGTAGATACTTGCAACCTCTCACCTGCTCTTGTAGTCAGTGTTTATGTGGTGAGCTGAAAATGTGTTGCTGGAAAAGCGCAGCAGGTCAGGCAGCATCCAAGGAACAGGAAATTCGACGTTTCGGGCATAAGCCCTTCTTCAGGAATCATGTGGTTTATGTGGTGAGTCCAATTGAGTTTCTGGGCAATGTTTACCCCGAGGATGTTGATAGTGGGGGATTCAGTCATGGTAACATCATTGAATGTCAAGGAGTGGTGGTAGATAATTCCTTATTGGAATTGGTCATTGCTTGTCGTTTGTATGGCGCAGATGTTACTTGCCATTCGTCATCCCAAGCCTGGATATTGTCCAGATCTTGCTGCATTTGTTTATGGACTGCTTTAGTGTCTGAGGAGTTGCGAATGGTGCTGAACATTGTGCAGTATTAGTAAACATCCCCATTTCTGACCATATGATTGAGGGAAGGTCATTGATAAATCAGCTGAAAATGGTTGGGCTTAGGACCAAGGACTGAGGAACACCTGCAGAGATGTCCTGGAGCTGAGATCACTGGCCTCCTACAACCACAACCATCTTTCTATGTGCCAGGTATGACTCCAACCAGCAGAGAATTTGCCTCCCCCCCCCCCCCATATCTATTGATTCCATTGTTGCTGGAAGGCTCATTGATGGAAGAGGGCTCTTTGATGCCAGACTTGGTTGAATATGGCCTTGATGTCAAGGGCTGGGTACAAGTCTGCCATATCAAACTGATTGGTGACACGTTTCTAGTTATGCACCAAAGAGTCAGACATGGGCAGGGACAGCATTAGCTATGCTGATTGCAGTACATCCTCAACACTCACAAGGCAAGAGGATGGGCAATCATTTACATGTGAACATCAGCAGAATGCCTTCATGAACTCATTGCCACTGAGATGGGACATACTGCAGAGACCTCCAAATCCTCAATCCTGGAATGTTGTGTAAACCTGTGGATTTACCCCACCCTTTGAGCCAAAGTTAAGATCCTAGAACAGGTGACTGAACAGAACAGAACAGGCTCACTGGGCTGAACAGCCAGAGGTTTGATATAACATCCTCTATCACAGTGTAAATTCAACCAAATATTAATCCTGGAAAAAAATAGTTAGATGTCTTCAAAGCTGACAACAAAGCCTGTCAAAATCAGATTGATAAGCTTAGCTTTATCATTTCTGTCTGTTATATTCATCATTTCAGTAAAAACATAAGTGAATGTTCAAATTATTATATCTTGAAAAGGCATTGGAAATACGTAGCTTCCTTTTTCAGATATCGAACTTTGAAAAGTAGCTGCCAGATATTTTGAACTGTTGACAGGTGGCTGAAAAATACTGATTAATAAACACATTTACATTAGGTTACTGGAGCTGTACCTTCAGGGTGTCACAGTAAAACTCCCATCTTAAGCCAGTGTTACATTGTGTTATCTTAGTTTGTAAACCCAGTAATCCACCCAGATGAGGAAGCAGTTACATTGTGGGGTGAGTAATCCAAAGGCCCAGCATAAAGCTGGTGGAATTTAAATTGAAAGATTGTTTAAATAATAATGATTGTGAAATTACCATAAAAATCACTCGCATCCTTTAGGGAAGGAAATTTGTCGCACCTACCTGGCCTGGCCTACATGTGACTCCAGACACACATTAATGTGGTTGCCTCTTAATTTCCCTAATTTAGCAATCTGCTGAATTCAAGGGCAATGAGGGATGGGCAATACATTTCAGCTTTGCCAGCAACACCCTTATCCGAATAATTAAAAAAAGGACACCCTTTCACACCAGTATCCCATTTAACTCTCCGATTGCCCTCATCAATTTTGCTTCTGCTAATTATATACCCAATTTAGCCCAGTAACTCCAGTTACAGACCCAGCTTACATCAGATGCCCTTTACAATAGGCCCCAGTGACTCTGGATTCTGCTTCTGGAAGTAATACTCTCGCTAAAGAATTAATTAGAAATATAGTGAATGACTCAGGAGTTGGCATAGTCCTCAGATAAATCAACTTAATTAGTTAATGCCAACAAAGAAGTGGTAAATTGCACATTTTGCTTGGCTCTGAGAAACCTCAGACAGGATATTAAAAAGGGTGATTTTGTTGTTTTCATTCAAGAGGAATGCGAGCAAGTGAAAAATAATGTCGAGTTTCTGACCATTGAAACAATGAATCTCTTTCCAAATTATTGTAAATCCAAAACTCTCAAAAGGCAGAGGTAGGGGTTCTTAAAACTCTCTTGACGATTGGCCTTTTGCAGTAAAATGGAGTAGGAGAACTGAAAACAGAAATAGCGAGTCTGGCAGCATCTGTGGAGAGAGAAGCAGTTGATGCAGTGGAGGCAAGGCCATGAAATATTTTTAAGACTGAAAGGCAGGGATAGATTCTCTAAAGTAAAACTGCGTGTGCTGAAGTTCTTAAATAAAAACAGAAATTGCTGGTGAAACTCAGTAAGGCATTTAGATAGGTATATGAATAGGAAGGGTTTGGAGGAATATGGGCTGGGTGCTGGAACGTGGGACTAGATTGGGTTGGGACACCTGGTCGGCATGGACAGGTTGGACCGAAGGGTCTGTTTCCATGCTGTACATCTCTATGACTCTATGATTCTAAGTCTGGCAGCATCTATGGAGAGAAAGCACAGTTAACGTTTCGAACCTGGTGACTCTACTTCAAAACTGATTGTAGCTGGAAAAAGAGATTGTCCCTCCTTCATGATCCCAGGGTGTTGAAGGAGAAAAGGAGGGAGTGGATATTTGGAGAGGGAGCCGAGAGAGAGAAAAACAGTTAGACAGACACAGGGAAGGTCAATAGTGATCCAAAGAAGGGGAAAAGCTGATAATAGGGACAATGAGTTGGAGAAAATTATTTGGCGTTTGCTGAAAGCAGCCCATGTCGTGACAGGGCCTAGGGTGTAGGAGTAGGTAAAGAACATGGAAGGGAGTGATCAGACCTTAAAATTATTGAACTTAATATTGAGTACTGAAGGCTGCAGGGACCCCAAGTGCAAAATAAATTCTCTCGGTTTGCTTGAAGATTTGTTTTCTGAGATGATCAGATTGAAAATAAAGTCAAAATGCAACAGCTACAATCACCTCGATAACCAGAGATGAAATCTCTTCTCCAAAACAGACATGGAGAAAACGTTTCTCGGAAAGAGCGAAGGCTCCTTTATGTAGAAAATAGAACAGAACAGCACCTTAGTACCCTGAAGGTGGTTGCACAGTTGGATAGAGTGGTCAAGAAGGCATATGGTATGCTTGCCTTCATTGGACAGGGTATTGAGTATAAGAGTTGGCAGGTCATGTTAAAATTGTACAAGACATTGGTTCGGCCGTATTTAGAATACTGTGTATAGTTCTGCTTGCCATATTACCAAAAGGGATGTGGACGCTTTGGAGAGGGTGCATAGAAAGTTTACGAGGATGTTGCCTCATATGGAAGGTGCTAGCAAAGAAGAGAGGTTGAGTAGGTTAGGTTTATTTTCACTAGAAAAAAGGAGATTGAGGGGGGACCTGATTGAGGTTTACAAAATCATGAAGGGTATGACAGAGTGGATAGAGACAAGCTTTTTCCCAGGGTGAAGGATTCAATAACGAGGAGTCATGCTTTTAAGGTGAGAGGTGGAAAGTTTAAGGGGGATACACGTGGAAAGTACTTCACACAGAGGGTGGTGGGTGTCTGAAACGCGTTGCCAGCAGAGGTGGTAGAGGCAGGCATGGTAGATTCATTTAAGATGTGTCTGGATAGATGCCATGAGTAGGTGGGGAGCAGAGGTATACAAATGCTTAGGAATTGACCGACAGGTTTAGACAGTACATTTGGATCGGCTCAGGCTTGAAGGGCTGAAAGGTCTATTCCTGGGCTGTAAAGTTTCTTTGTTCTTTGTAGCATAGTACAGGACCTTTGGCCCTCGATGTTGTGCCAACCTACGATCAAACTAACTTACATAAACCTTAATTGTACTAATTTCCATGTGCCAATCTAAGAGTTGCTTAAATGTCCCTAATGTATCTGGCTCTACTACCGCTGCTGGCAGTGCATTCCACGCACCCACCACTCTCTGGGTAAAGAACCTACCTCTGACATCTCCCCTAAACCTTCTTCCAGTCATCTTAAAATTATACCCCCTCGTGATGGCCATTTTTGCCCCAGGGAAACGTCTCTGTCTATTCACTCTATCTATGCCTCTCATTATCTTGTACACCTGTATCAAGTCACCTCTCATCCTTCTCTCCAAAGAGAAAAGCCCTAGCTCCATCAAACTTTCTTCATAAGACATGCTCTCCAGTCCAGGCAGCATCCTGGTAAATCTCCTCTGCACCCTCTCTAAAGCTTTTATATCCTTCCAAAATGAGGTGACCAGAACTGAACACAATATTTTCACTTTAATGTGGCCTTGGCGTGCCTAGTTGTACAGCAGTCCTTTAGATGGTGTGTCCCTGTCAGAATACTCTCTCTCTAATGTTGTCTCTCAGAGATTTCCTCTTGGAGTTGTGTTCAAAATGGTCTCTCGCATCAAGTCAACTTAAGATGGCTACCATCCCAAAAACTCTTGCATCGTGCTTTCATGTAAGAAAACAACCCATCCATAATTTCTGAGTCAAGGGCATTAATTTTTAACAATCTCAGACAGTAGTTTGGGTGATTGGCCTTGTCAGATTGTTGTGAGCTAGAATGAGCTGCAGACCATTGTCATGGAGTTTTAGATTATTCTTAGAACTATTCATTAAATTTCAAAATAGTTTATCTCCTGCCGATGCACATCAACAGAAAGTCACACTGAATATCCACACCATAATGGAGCCAGAGGTTGGAAGTGGAACTGGCAGTGCTAAGTTTGTTGTTATTGCCTCTCCCTCATGATCACATTTTCTGATTGTCCAGACACCTCACTGACCTATTTATCCAGACCCCTCAATGACCCATTGTCCATTCTTATCACTGCCCCATTGTCCAATCCCCATTCTGCCCCATTGACAACTCATATTACAGCCCATTGTCTACTCCCATCACAGCTCCATTTTCCACTCTCATCATTGTCCAGTCCCCTCATTACCCCATTTTCCAGTCACCTCACTGCTCTATTATCTACTTCCCTCACTATCCCATTGTCCATGATCCACTATCCACAGTGTCTCATTGTCCACTCCCCTCACTGTCCCAATTGTCCAGTCCCCTCACTGCCCCAGTGTCTATTCCCCTCCTTGCCCTATTGTCCACTGCCCACACATGCTTCATTCTCCACTCTCCTCACTGCCTCATTCTCCACTCTCATCATTGCTCTATTGTCCACTCACTCATTGCCCTATTGTCCAGTCCCCTCACTATCCCATTGTTCACTTCCATCACTGTCCCAGTGTTCAGTCCCCTCACTGCCCCATTGGCCACTTCAATCACAGCACTATCATCAACTCTCCTCAGTGCCCTCCTATCCATTCCCTCACTTCCCCATGACACCTGTTTCTAGATTCCCCATCCTCTCAGCATCCACTTTGTTAAGCTCCCCTCAGAATATTATATATTTTAAACAGATCATCTCTCATTCTTCTGAACTCCAGTGAGTATCAACCCAAACTGCGGAACCTTTCCTCATAAGACAACCCCCTTCATGTCAGGAATCAACTGTGAGCCTTTTGCTTGGAAGGCAATTATTTCATTTTCCTGCAAGTAAATGTGAGACCACACCTGGAGTACTGCATGCAGATTTGATCACCTTACCGAAGGAGATTTACCTTGGAGAAATTGCAAGTTGCCGAGACTGATTCCTGGGGGAGGAGAGTGTCTTTTGAGTGGAGATTGTATAAACAAGGCCTACATTCAGTTGGGGGAAAAAAAGGGAGGTAATCAATACTTTGCCCTGGCTGAGGTTTCAGAAACTAGAGGATCACACACTCAGAATAGAAAGTTAGCCAGTTTAGATTGAGAAGGGAAATTCCTTCAGTCAAATCTATGAATTCAGAGATTGAAAGCAGGTTTAAAGGGAACCAAGTTAATGGGAATATCTTTGTAGATGAAGTAGAAGATCAGACATGATCTTATCTAAAGACTCAAAGGAGCTGAGTGGCCAACTCCTGTTCCATTTTTTTATCTTTGCGTGACTCATATTGCGTTGTTGACATCGACATGATAGTTGTTGGTGGCACCACAGCTAGGCATGAGGCTGGTCACAGAAATAGTACGTTCAGCTAGCCCAAGGCGAAGATCCAGAGAAAACAGAGGCCTTAAATCTCACACCTTATTTCCCGACCCACTGTCCGCCAGCACTCTGTCAGGCTCCTGAGCCACGCTGAAGGACACTGAACAGAGTTGGCCCACACAGTACAAAACATCGGCCTTACAAAATGGAAGCTGTCACCACCAGGCTTCAGGTGCAGAGGGTTACCTTGGTTAAAAAGAAGTCGCACTATGTCTTTCAGATGAAAATGCCAGGTCGTCAAAAGCCATGATGAAAGACCTCAAAACAAATCTGCAATCACAAAGAAGCCTGGTATTTTCAAAGGGGCAGCTCCTACATGGGTTGGACCTGAACCTCTACAGCCAATAATATAATATCTGTCAGTACAATGCAGAAAGAATTATGTGCTTTCTTCCTGCTTCAAGTCTGATGATTAGTGGCAAGCTGTCACTTATGTATTAGATTTTCCGATTGATGTAGAAGAAAGATATGCACAGAAGAGAAAAAGAACTATTAAGCGTGACGTTTGCTTGTGAAAGGACCAATCAGTTTGTACCTGCCTAGGATTAGTGTGAAAAGGGCCACAAGCTGCTTAATTGCTCTATTTGTGAAATCTTTGAACAATTGTCCTTTGAATGATGATCAGACGACAGGAATATGACCTGAAGGTGTTCTGTACGCTGGGCAAATTTATACACCGCAGAGGCACTGCTGAAAACAGTGGGCCAGAAAGCGAAAGCTTATGAATAAAAGTGATGAGGATATTCATTCCGGCACTGACGCCTTCCTCAAAAATTATTAGACGATGCCAGAATCTGAGTGGACGTTCAAGTCGATTAGGTCAGAGGCAGAGGAGGGTGAGACCTGCCTTGAACATACAACACTGCAGGGATGATCACAAGGAAAGCAAGCTTGCTGCCCACAATTTCAAGAGGGTTGAGACTGTAATATAAAGTTAGAAGTAGCAGATGGAATGATTCACAAGGGGACTAGATACCCGATTGTAAAACTCCAAATAAAACAGCTCCAAAAGATCTGTGAGCAATCTATTGGTCTTTGTGAGTGTTGAAACGTGTGTAAAATTTGGAGTCTGGCCTGACAATTTCAGATAATTATAATAACAGGATCTTAAAATTGAGAATGAGACCATTCAGGTGTGTGTGTGTGTGTGTGTGTGTGTGTGTGTGTGTGTGTGTGTGTGTGTGTGTGTGTGTGTGTGTGTGTGTGTGTGTGTGTATTATGTATGTGTACCATATATGAGATACACTGCAACAATCCATGCAAGCTCCTTCAAAAACACCATCAAAAATTCTCAACCTCAACATCTAGAATGACAAGGGGAGCAGATGCAAGGGTACACCATCAACTACAAATTCTCCTCCAAGCCACTCACTATCTTGACTTGGCCATTCCTTCAGTGTCACTGGATCAAAATCCGAGAATTCTCTCCCTAACAGCATTGTGGGCCTATCTACAGCACATAGACTGCAGCAGTTTTAGAAGACAGGTCACCACCACCTTCTCAAGGGCACAGAGGAATGGGCAATAAATGCTGGCCCAGCCAGTGATGCCCATATTCTGTAAATGAATGTTAAAAAGTTCCTTTTGAAGATTTATCCCATTATGTCAGTTCTCCTCTTCTTGCCCAATAGTCCTGCAAAGTTATTTTCTTCCCTTTTCAAGGATTTATATGATTCGCTTTTGAAAGTTCCTTTTGAATCTGTTTTCATCGTCCAGTACTTTTCCAGAGTATAACAGCTCGCTGCATTAAAAACAAAGATACTAACAGCTATTCGACGTAACCAAAGGTGCACAGAGCATGCGCAAAGTGATCATCAGAAGCACAAAATCCATTTTACTTTAAAATTGGGCAAGGAATATCTATAAAGACAAAGGAACATACTTTGTAAATGCTGAGTTCAGCCACTTGAACGAAAATGGGATTTGTTCACACCATTACAGTCCAAATTACCCACACTTGAGTGAGATGATGGACATGTTAGTACAGAGCATGAAAGATCTCAAAGACAATGAGAATAATGTGTACAGGAATCTCTTCTTTTATTATCGTACTCTCATTACAGACCAGTACATCTGCTATCGGGAAATTAGCCATCGCAAAAGAATTCGTCAAGGCAGGATAATTGCTGCACACAAGGACACCATTCAGCCCATTGTTCCAATGCATGTACTGTCTCCACATCAAAGTTAATCCACATTCTTGCACATTCCCATATGCCTTAATTTAAATAAAAATCTTCAAGCATTTAGCTTCCACTTCAGCTTTTACTTAAATATTGTGATTGAATTGTCATCAGTTGGACTTGTGCTGAACATTTCAGCAGACTCTATGCATAGCAAAGCTCTTTACTAACCTCACCTCCATTAAAACCCCATCACAAATCCCATTAACAATGCCCGGCCAGTGAAAGTCATCTATCACTGTTTACCCTCTCCAAAACCTTTCATAATTTTCAACACTCCAGTAGATATCCTTTAAGCTTCTCCGCTCCAATGCAAACAAGCTTACATTTTCAAGCCTCTCAGTGTGAATTCATCCTTTCAAGTCAGCCTTTGTCCCAGGCAAGCAAACCCTTTCCCTATTCCCGAGAAAGGGGAGGGGATACAAAGCTTGTCCGTATGTTCCAACTGTGACTTAGTTGCTGTGCTTATCTTTCCATAAGACCATAAGAAATAGGAACAGGAGTCGGCCATTTGGCCCATTGAGACTGGTCAGCCATTCACTAGGATCATGGCTGTTCTTACTCAAGGGCATTTAAGCACAAGAGTTTGATTGTGTCAAACTTGAGCTGTTTCAAATTAATCTGCACCCGTCAGCTCCCACTCATCCTCTGTTACAATAAGAATGTACCTTTCGTTTATTTAGGACCATAGAAGCAGGAGGAGGCCATTCAGCTTGCCTCCACTCTTAGAGTCTCTTCTTCCCTTCAGTTAGATTGCAGCTGACCCCATCTTACTTCTCTAACACTTGATGCCATGGAAATTATCCTTGGTGACCTTTCCAAAATATGCGACTTGACTTTTTTTTCCCTATACGGAATTGATTTTTTTTCTCTCTACGTATAGGTGAAAGAAATTTCCAAAATTATTAGAGACAGGAATACAATGGATAGTCAAAGTCATTTTGTCAGGGTAGAAATGTCAATTACTAGGCGACATAGGTTTAAGGTAATAGAGAGAAAGTTCAAAGGAGATGTGAGAGGCAAGTTTTTTTTACACAGAGTGGTAAGTTCTTGGGATGTGCTGCCAGAGGAGGTGGGAGAAGTAAATGCAATAGTAACATTGAAGAGGCATCTTGACAGATACATGCATAAGCAAGAAACAGAGGGATATGGACCAAGTAGAGACAAAAGGTTTTTAATTTCGAAATGCATCATTGTGCAGACTTTGTGTGCTGAAGGGCCTGTTCCTGTGCTGTAATGTTCTTTGTTCTTTGAAATGCATGACACTTGTCAATGTCCCACCTATGGTCTGCTGCATTCAGACAGTTTTCTGTGTATGTTGCTTGTCAGCTCATTTCCCCAATGACCAAATCATTTGGTGTCTTGGGTGGGGAAGGATGGTGATCTGGTCGTAATACCCAAAGACGCAAGAGGACACAGGTTTAAATGGAAGCTGGTGGAATTTTTAGTCTGGAATATAAAGTCTCAGTGATGGTGACTATCATTGATTGTTGTAAAACTCATCTAGTTCTCGACTACACTTTAGGGGAAGGAAATCTGCCAACCTATTCTGGCCTACATGTGACTCCACACCAACACAGTTAATTCTGAAATGGCCTCTGAAGCTGGTAAAAACAATGACTGCAGATGCTGGAAACCAGATTCTGGATTAGTGGCGTTGGAAGAGCACAGCAGTTCAGGCAGCATCCGAAGTGCGCTGCACCTTGGATGCTGCCTGAACTGCTGGTCTCTCAAGCTGCTTAGTTCAGGATCCATTAGGAATGGGCAACAAATGCTGGCCTCCCTCGTGATACTGACTTCTCATGAAAGAATAAATGGCCCAGCACAAGAATCTGGTGGCCAGGTGGACTCTTAGAAACTACAACATAAGCCAAGCTACCACCTTCCCCCCACACTCAATAAATCCCACAACATGTATACGATCTGTTATCTGAGCTGGCCACATTTTGCCTTCCTCTCCAGGGCTGTGCACTGTGCCAACAAGCAGGAGATGCCTAAAGTATTGAGGTCTCAGGTTCCAGTGCATGTTATTAATCAAAAGGCACCAGAATCAGACTGGTCTCCTGGCTAACTCTGCTCACTCACTTGCCTCTAACGAGGGAACTGAACTCTGCAGTTATTATTCATTGCCTTTCTATTTGTGGCAAGTTTCTGGTATGCAATGGGTGCTTCTTTTTCTGACTTCACCACTGCACATCAAAGTAATCCATCGCACTAAGAACCTTGAGACATTTTTGAAATGACAGGGCGCCGGAAAATATAAGTGGTATTATTCCAGCGTGCATTGTCTGACAAATTTGTCAGAAATGAACAAAGCTTTGTCTTAAAATGACTAATGATGCCCCGTCAAGGTAAAACAGCTCAGTGTGAAGGATTGACATGACCAGAAAGGTACAATTCTCCACCCTTAATGCACTTAGTGCCGGCTTGTATAGCCATGTAGGAGATACTGGGCACCAGGGTCCAGACTGAGAGAGATGCACTGTCCAGTTATCTGTTAAATGTGCCTGGATCTGGGTGATTGATTACAAACTGCTCGAGAGTCATGTATTCATCCCAACAGACAGGAATGAAATATATCCTGCAATCACTCTCTGTCCCAGGGTGCAGACATTCAAATGTACTGATAATATAATTCGTAAATTGTAGCTCAGTCCCTGCTCAGAACAGATGAGCTGGTTGTTGAGCAAACTGACATTTTAATATACTAACAGCAAGCAGATTGGATATACCCATGGAGTCCTTCCATGTTGTCATGTACTGCACATCCTTCACTGTATCAGCCTCTTCAAAAACATATTCTTATTTCATCCAGTGATCTATCCCCCAGCCCTCACTGTAATGTTCTCTGATGTACCACACACCTTCATTGTTACACTGTATGATACACCCCACACCCCTCAATGTAACACCCTCTGATAGACCCCACACCCCTCATTCTAAAACTCTGACATATCCCACACCCCTCTCTGTAACACTCTGAAATACTCCTCACCCCCTCAATTGTAGCACGTTCTGATTTATCCCACAGTCATCACTGTTACGCTCTCTGATATACCCCACACTCCCTCATTCTAACTCTGTTTTACCCTACACCATCTCAATATAACACTCTCTAATGTAACCCACACTCCTCAATATAACACACCCTTATATACCCTACACACCTCACAGCAATACTTCTGATATATTCTCCGAAATACACAGCAATACTCTCTGAAAAACCCACATCCCTGACTGTAACACACCCTGACATACACCATATCCCACCATTCTAAAATACTGATATACTCCACACCCCTCACTGCAACATGCTTTGACATACCACACACCCCTCACAGTTGCACTCTCTGATATACACCACACCCCTTACTCTAAGATACTGATATAATCCAAACCCCTCACTGTAACATTCGCTGATATACCCTACACCCCTCAATATAACACACCCTGACATAGCCCACACCTCTCACTGTAACTCACTCTGATATACCCCACAGCCTTCATTGTTGCACACACCCTTCAACTGTAACATCCTGTGATAAACCCCATACCCCTCACAGTAACACCCTCTGATATACCCCACACCCCTCACTGTAATGCAGTCTGAGATACCCCTCACCATCTTTCTGTAATGCACACTGATATATCCCACATCCCTGACCGTAACATTCTCTGATATACTCCACACACCCTCACTGTAACACTCTTTGCTATAACCCATACCCCTTACTGTAACATTTTCTGACATAACCCACACCCCTCACTGCAACATTCTCTGATACACTCCACAACCCTCTCTGACATACCTTACACCCATTAATGTAACTGTGATACACCACACACCCCTCACAGTAACACCCTCTAATCTAAAATTACTATTTGGTCAATTGTGACATCCAGATGTTGTTCCAAAGTGAATATATCGACATTTGGCACTCTCCTCAGATCCTGAAGGTAAAAGTTAATTTTTCTTTACATGTATTAAAACCCAAAAATGGAAACAACAACCTTTTACCATCAGAGTGGATCATTGCCTCTGTGTTTTTTCTCTTCACTGGTGCCTCCTGTCCTGCTGAGTATAGCCAGCATTTTCTGTTTTTATTTCATGTTTTGAGTTTGCCAGGTATTTGATTTTCCAACAGGAACTCCTCAGGAGCAACAGTTCCTGTAATATATTTTGTATTCTAATGTTGTCTTCTAATCCCTATATAGGCGAAAGTGAGTATTGAACATGCGGGAGGTTAGAGCCAAGAGAGTGGTGCTAGAAAAGCAGGTCAGGCAGCATCTGAGGAGCAGGAAAATCAACATCGCTTTGTGTTTTATACAGTGCAGTTTAGAAGGTCGGTTTGCATTGGTGTCCTGTGACTCTGCAGTGAAGTCATGAATATGGCCATCTGAACCACTTGCACATAACAACTAGTTCCTTTGCACGTTATGGACAATGCAATAACACATAATATAACAGACAACGGGTGAGACTGTGTCACTGTAACCCAGTGCTTCCCAATCTTTGTACCACTGTGACTCAATTACAAGACTCAAGAGTTGCCATGAACACCATGAACTTTAAGGTCAGGAAGGTGGCGGGAGGAGAGCGATGTGGTATTTAATCCTGTTTGGAGCAGGAATCAGGTCCCAAAAGTAATTTTTTTCAGCCACATGCCCACTATTAAAAAAAACACACCGATAAAAGGGCCTTACAGTTGTTACACTCCACATATTGGGAAACATTGCCTCACCCTGTCAAACAGGGCTGATGTCAGATATACAGCTGCTGAAGCAAAAACCTCTCTCCCTGAGACTCAGAACCCATCAGCAGACAGTAAATATAAAATAAAACCATAAAAGAGCACAGAGTTGATTATTCAGTCCTTTGAGTCTAACATTTAATCATGGCTGATCTGCATCCCTATTCCATTTCTTCACTTTTGCTCCTTTGACAGTGAAATAACTGCATAGAGGCTGGGTCCTGTCACCAAGTCACCCTTTATTTATGAGTGTACAGTACACCAGCTCAGTGTCAATCCTCAACTGAAGAGATTCTAATCTCCTGGTTATATTGGTCAGCCAAGGTTTTCCTGCCCCAAGTTAACAACCCCAATCAGGAACCTCATAATAACAGGGTCAACCTGGTCCCAGTCACTACAGTTTGCCCAATGATAACCATAGCAGTCTCATTTTTCAAGAACGCTTGTTCCAAATTTCCATTGTTGGAAGTGTGAGAGAAGCATTTCCTGATTTTGCTCCTCATTACCCTCACTTTTGATTGTGAAATGATACCTTTGTGGGTTTAGATTTCCCAGCAGAGGAGTTAGTCTGCTACCTTGACTGCATGAAGTGTCACTTCACAGCTCCCTTATTGGACCAGCAGCATGTATTCTGGGCACCTGGAGGCACCCTGGCCAGCCTGGTCGTAGGCTGAAACATTGACAAACTGTTTGCCAATATCCAGAAGCAAGGTGAGGTTGTTAGAATCACAAGCCAAAGCTGTATGGCAGTACTTATCCAACACCACATATATATAAATATCCAAACTGCTGCAGGCATTTATCAGCCCAATAGAGGCATGATTACCTCATGTTTATGTTGCTGGGCTGACAATCCAATGGCCTGTTGTGTTGGATAATAGTTCTGAAAGAGTTTTTGTGGAAGTTGCACTAGTTCTGCCCAGTCTGGTGATTTCACATTACCTTTGTGTAGAGAAATGGGTAGTCTTGCACTATTGGTTGTCATTTAGGTTAACTAGTTGATGCTAATTGCTCTGATAGTTATAATCCAATAAACTGCACCTTGTTATGGAAGCAAATGCCTCTTCTTGTTGAGACTCTTCAATGGGCTTCTCTCTACCTTTGATTATTAGACAGGCTCTTAGACACAGCATAGAAAGCAGAATTGGTTTTAGAGACTGATGGGCACTGCTTGAGTGCATCATCACCCTGGACACGAATCACCTAACCCGGGGCTGTTTGAATTAATTTTGGTTTGAGAAAATAGTAATAGATTAACTTTAGGGATTGGTGGGCAGAGGCTGGGGTTACATTATGTTGATTTGATTTTGATTTTGACATATTTGACACATTTCCTCCCCAATTTTGTAATTTTTCCTTGACCATTCATTTTCTGTTTATTACAATTCCTCAGGGGTTGTCTAACCTGATTCAAGTTTCATTTAAAATGAGTAGAAAGGAGGATTGGTAGCAATGAATTGGCCCAATCACGAGTCGTCAAAAGATATTCTATAGGAGAGACTAATAATTTAAAGATGAGGGTTTATGAGGTACCACAACAGCTTAGGAATTTAAAGTCAGCCAAGCAGCTAAACAGAGAATTACTGTACATGTAGCATCATTTGCAAACAAGGTGTTTCAGAGGAACAGTACAACAAAAATGGCACTGACCACTTAGGGAGATATTACGTCAATTGGGTGAGGGTATAGGTTTTAAAGAGCATCTTAAAGGAGAAAAGAGAGCTGGAAAGGATTTTTTTTTAACATGTTAATATTAATCGGAACTACAAGGAACTATTCCGGCCCACCAATAATGACTGTCACCTGGAATTAGTCCGGACTGTGTATTGTTCCTTTGTTTATTCTTTGCTGAGATGAGGGTCTCACTGGCAAGATCAGCATTTGTTACCCTTCTCAACCAACCACATTGCTGTAGATTTGGAGTCACATGTAGGCCAGAATGAGTAAGGATGGCAGATTGCCATCTCTGTTTCTAACAACAATTGATGTTAGTTGATACTGATATTAGGTTTCAGCTCATAATTTCATTCATTGAATTTGAATTTCACCAGCTGCTATGGTGGGATTTGAACTCACTGCCTCCTGAAAGCTTTAACACTGGAGTTCTGGATTGTTAGTCCCGTGACATTAGCACTACACCACCACAACTCACTGAGACAGCTTTAGAGGAGTTTCTGTTCCTCGAAGGATTGTTAGGTCAGAGAATGTTTTGCCACAGGAGTGTGGTGTGGTGTCATATCAGAGGCACGATATTTTGTCAGAGAAGAGGGGGTAAATATTCAAAGCAGAGGTCAAAGATTAGATTTGGATTGCTCTGTAGCAAACAGCCAACATAGAACTGAAGTGTTAAATAGCCTCCCTCTGTCTTCTATGTTTTCACTGTTATACAATTGGTGTTGAATACGAACAATATTGACTAAGTTGTTCTTTGTATGTGAGATATGTAATAGCACTGTATAGATCAATGGAACATTCTTGAAGAACAGTTGTAGTGTAATGAGAATGGGTTGACAATGAGCCAGTACTGCATATTGGACCAAAGGGTCTGTTTCTGTGCTGTATGACTCTATGGTGTATCAGTGCAATCACTCATCATCAGCAAGAGACTGAAGAAAGAATGGAATAGGTAAAAACAAGGATTGCAGATGCTGGAAACCCGATTCTAGATTAGAGTGGTGCTGGAAAAGCACAGCAGTTCAGGCAGCATCCGAGGAGCAGGAAAATCTTTTGCCCAAAACGTCGATTTTCCTGTTCCTCGGATGCTGCATGAACTGCTGTGCCTTTCCAGCACCACTCTAATCTAGAAAGAATGGAATAGTCTATACCAGTGAGAGACAAATTGGACTCTATCCAATAGAGTTTGTGGAAACCCAGTTGAATTAGATATAGTCACTTGTAAACGGGAAACTGTTGCAGGCCACAAACTATGAATGAAGACAAGGGTAATCACCTCTCCAATAAGCAAGTAAAAGTTTGAGCCGCATGCCTCCTGGTAACTCAAGCTAGTGGCCCCAATAAAAAGGTCCATGGCAGTATACTGTTCTTGTCTTTTGTAAGTCTGCTCAAGAATGGTCCATCACACTTTCAAGGAAAGATTAAACAAAGTTGTGATAGTTCTTTTTGCCTGATTTGTCCTGTTCTAATTCAATAATATTCACAGCCATTGTCTTGCCTTCGCTTGCCATGCCAAATAATCAACATTTTAATAACTTTGCATTAGCGCTCAAACCTTTAGTATACGGCCAAGCTGAGAGTCTAAAATGAATGAAATTAACTGAATGAAATGAAATTAACACCACAACAGGCAAAATGACTTTCATTGTATGACACTTCCTGTGATACATAACATCAACTGTTCTTCAGCATATTGCCTTCCCAGAGCTTGAGCTTGTTACAAATCTGAGGTCCATTTAGGTATGGTGATAGGCTTTATCTCATTGACAGCTCAGAAAGCTTCCCTCAAGCACAGGCTGCAATGATACATTCACAAAGCGGCAGGAAGGTGTGCATTCATGGTGTTAACCTGACCTCAGTTGGAGGTCAAAGGTCATGAGGTCAAGCTCCATTCAAGATATTTCGCACAATATTTGAACTGACTGCTCATCCCAAGATACTGCGCAGGAGCACTATCAGACAAGGTCTGACACTAAATCATAAGAGGGCGAAAAAGGCAGGTTTTATGGAGCAGTTTTAAGAAGGAAAGAAACCAGGAAAGATTCCATGAGGAGATTTCAGACTTGACGGCCCAGACTGTTGAAGCTGAGGTCATCAAGACTAGGGCAGAGGGAATCAATGATGTGTAATTAAGAGGGCAGAATTGGAGGGGCTTTGTATTTGTGGAGGTTGGGAATAGGTGGAGGTCACATAAATATAAGAAAGAAAGTGCGGTTAGGGAGGCACTTGATGAGAATTTTAAATTCAAGCACATGTGAAGTTTTGCAGCTGAGGCTCCCTAAGTGTCCCACTGTGACAGGCCCTGCGGTTTCGTGCTGTTTGTCTGCTTCAGTTGTAAGTCCATGACTCTGCTCCGCTTGCATATTATTCAGGAAATTAACCCCTTCCTGCATGTGAGTTTGAACTCTTAAAAATCAAATAATGCTTTTGACATTCTGCAAAGACAAAAAAAGCTGCAGATGCTGGAAATCTGAAACAAAAATAGAAAACATTGGAGGAATGCAAAAGGTCAGGCAGCATCAGAGCTAACATTTCAGGTCTCTGATCTTCATCAGAACTTCTTTGATTCTTTTAATTACAAAGACAGCTTCCTCAGCTTAGTGCATACATGGATTAATTTAATTAAATTCAAGGTTATGATACATGTTATTAGCTGACATATCCAGTGTTGTACTGTTAGGGAGGCCATTTTGAAATCAATATATTAAGCCCTGGTCCTGTCTACTTTTTAGTCGGATGTAAAAGTTTCTACAGCACTGTTTGAAGAAGAGCAATGGGTTCTCCTTTGATAATGTTCATCCCTGAACGAATGGCACCAGTCATGTATGGGTCCAGTGCTGCAAAATGGGATTAGAATAGTTAGGTGGCTGTTTTTGACCAGCACAGACTCAATGGACTGAAGAGTCTTTTCCTGCACTGTAGACCTGCATGACTTATTACCCCACAGCTGTTCATGGAGTTTGCTGTGTGCAAACTGGCTGTCATATTTCCTGAATTGTGACAGTGACTAACTTCAATACTCCATTTTAAATGCATTGAAACTGCGCTTCTGATTGTTGGAGGTTAAGTTACCTCAGTCTCAGGGCATTAATGCAGGAATTCTTCAGGTTAGTGTACAACTCCCAACCATCTTTGTCTGCTTCATCAGTGCTCTTCTCTTCATCATAAGTTCAGAAGTGAGGATATTCACTGATGATTGTACAGTGTCCAGGACCATTCAGTATTCCTCATATACTGAAGAAATTTGTTACGGTAGCTCAGTGTTTAGTACTGTCTGTATGGAGTTTGCATATTCTCCCTGTGCAGAGAAGAGTCGAGAGTGTGTTGCCGGAAAAGCACAGCAGGTCAGGCAGTATCCGAGGGGCAGAAGAGTCGAAGTTTCGGGCCGGAGCCCTTCATCATTCTCCTGCTCCTCAGAGGCTGCCTGACCTGCTGTGCTTTTCAACAACTCACTCTCGACTCTGATCTCCAACATCTGCAGACCTCACTTTCTCCCTGTGGAGAGAAACCCATTCTCTGCGAGGGTTTCCTCTGACTGCTCGTTTCCTCTCTCAGTCCAAAGATGTGCAAGTCAGGTGGATTGGCCATGCTAAATTACTCATAATTTCCAGAGATGTGCAGGTTAGGTCGATTAATTACAGAAAATGCAGGATTACAGAGGTAGGGTTGGGGGTGGATCTGGGCGGGATGCAGTTTGGAGGGTCAGTGTGAACTCAGTGGGCTGAATGGACTGCTTCCATTCTGTAGGGAATCTCCGATTTTTATGCTTACATGATGCAATGTCTGAACCACATTCAGCGTTAGTCTAATGAATGGCAGGCAACATTCACGCTCTGCAAGTGCTAGGCAATAACCATATAGAACATAGCAAATTACAGCACGTACGGGTCCTTTGGCCCACAATGTTGTGCTGACGTTTAATCCTACTGTAAAATATAATAACTTAACCTACGCACCCAACTCACTGCTATCCATGTGCATGTCCCGCAGTCACTTAAATGTCACTAATGGCTCTGCTTCCACCACCACCACCGTTGGCAATGAATTCCATGCATATCGAACATAGGAAAATCTATCTATTGCCCCTTGCATTCAATAGTATCACCGTCACAGAATCCACCACTGGGGGTTACTGTTGACCAGAAACTGAACTGAGCAGACACGTAAATACTGTGGCTAGGAATTCAACAGCAAGGAATTGACTTTCTGACTTCCTAAAGCCTGTCCACCATCGAAGCACATTATCAGCAGTGAGATGGCTAGCAGAATCTCATTAATCCTCTTTGGACAGCACCTTCCAAGCCCATGACCGCTATCATCTAGAATGAGAAGGGCAGTAGATACATCAGAATACCACCACTAGCAGGTTCCCCACCAAGCCACATACCATCCTGACTTGAAAATAGATTGCTGTTCCTTCAGAATGATTGGGGCAAAATTCGAAACCTCCTTTCCTTAGAGCACTGAGGCTCTTATACCCAAAGCCTACAGCAGAAAACAACCCAAGAAGATAACTCACCACTGCCTCTCAAGGATAATTAGGGATAGTTGGTAGCCCAGTCAGAAACACCCACCTACTGCAAATAAATAAAACAAATCTAAATACAAACTTCTGCTAAAATTTCTGAGCACAGAATTCTATGCAACAGTACCAATACCATATGGACTGCAATAGTTCAAAAAAGTTAGGCTGAAATTATCTAATGGATTCCTTAAGGTCTGAATAAATACAAAATGTGCTTTTTAATATCAATCAAATTTATTAGCTTAATCAGGGTAACCTTGCGAAAGTTCACAAAATCATGAGGGGCATGGCTAGGGTGAATAGCTAAGATGTTTTTCCGAAGGTGGGGGCAACCAAAACTAGAGGGCATAGGTTTAAGGTGAGAGTGGAAAGATTTAAAAAGGATCTGAAGGATAACTTTTTCACACAGAAGGTGGCACATGTATGTATTGAGCTGCCAGAGGGAGAGGTGGAGGCTGGTACAATTGCAACATTTAAAAGGCATCTGGATGGATACATGAATAGAAAGAGATTAGAGGGATACGGGCCAAATGCTGGTAAAAGGGATTATGTCAGATTGAGATGTCTGATCAGCACGGACAAGTTGGATCTGTTTCCATACTTTCTGACTCTTTCACTTAACAGAAATTAGAGCCAGCTGCAAACTAATGAGCGCGTCTATTATCTTAAATTGCATAATACACATATCTATACAGACAGGTGAGTCTCACGTTGTCTTCTATTCACTCGGGACTTTGGCTATGGTGGCAATCCGAACTCTATCTCAGATTCCATGGCACTGGTCTTGCCCAGTGTTGAAAAATCATGTGAGTGGGGCAAAGTCTCTGATATTAATACTATTCTGAATCTAAGATTATGTGCTGAATCTCCATTTCATATTACTTTCAGTACTTTTCCCGACATTCCATTATGCAGAACAAAAGTAGAAAACATCTCCAGGTGGCTCTGTGTTAACATACAAAAAAAAATGGTTCCCATAGGCATTCAAGGTTATGCAGTTACTTCCCACCCAAAACAGGTATGTTTTTTACACTAGGCTTATTTTCATGTATTTTTCCACTTTGTTTCTTTTGCTTATTCCGTAAGCATTTAACCCTTAACAATTAACCCTTAATGGTCTAGATTGAAGATATTATTTTTAAATCTAGATTAGAGTGGTGCTGGAACAGCACAGCAGGTCAGGCAGCACCCGAGGAGCAGAAAAATCTTTTTCTCAAACTTTTCTCAAGATTTACTTTCCTCAAGTAAAAAACATACCTGTTTTGGGTGGGAAGTAACTGCATAACCTTGAATGCCTATGGGAACCATTTGGGCGGCACGGTGGCACAGTGGTTAGCACTGCTGCCTCACAGCGCTTGAGACCCGGGTTCAATTCCCGACTCAGGCAACTGACTGTGTGGAGTTTGCACGTTCTCCCCGTGTGTGCGTGGGTTTCCTCCGGGTGCTCCGGTTTCCTCCCACAATCCAAAGATGTGCGGGTCAGGTGAATTGGCCATGCTAAATTGCCCGTAGTGTTAGGTAAGGGGTAAATGTAGGGGTATGGGTGGGTTGCGCTTCGGTGGGTCGGTGTGGACTTGTTGGGCCGAAGGGCCTGTTTCCACACTGTAAGTAATCTAATCTAATTTTTCTGCTCCTCAAATACTGTCTGACCTGCTGTGCTCTTCCAGCACAATTCTAGACTCTGATTTCCAGCATCTGCAGTCCTCACTTTTGCCTAGATATTATTTTTTAAGCCCAGCACTCAAGAAAGTGGCTCAGCTCCACCATCTTGAGGGCACTTAGGGATGTGTCATTAAGTCCCACAAATGAATGACATAAAAAGGGGCTTGTTTTTAAATTTGTTGAAGGTCTTTCAGACAGCGATTTCCAGATCAGCCACCATCTCCTGGGTAAACGAATAGCTCAACTCCCCTCCATCCTTTTACCAATTCCTTTGAATCAATATCTCCTGGTCATTGACCTGCCTGCTTAGGGCAATAGGTTTCTCCAGGCACTCATAATGTTAAACACCTCAGTTAAATCTTCCTTTAGACACCTCTGCTTTGAAGAAAACAAATCTTGCCACATGACTAAAATTTTCCAATCCTGGCATATTTTGGTAAATGTTCTCTAGACTTCTCTGGCACAAAGTGAATGATGAAGAATTATCTTTCTTTTAAGGTGAAGCAGCATCATTCCAACACTGGGAGACCAATTTTCCTGAGTAGTGCATCTGAGAGAGCAGGACACTTAAGGTCTCCTTCAAAAACACTCATCCGTGCATTCCCTCAGTACTTCACTGAAGAGTCAGCCACAGTCATTGCACTCACATCTCTGAATAGGGCTTGACAACTGTAACAACATCAAAGGCAAAAGTGCTATTGGCAATAAGGGGCAGTGCCTTAAAGCTTGTGGGGAATGGAATCCAGTACCAGCAATTGATAGTCACTCGACAGTCCAGATTTTGAGAAAAAGAGACATGCTGTCACAGCCCTTCACTTTTCTTTGATCAGGACAGAATTGCAAGAATACCAAATTTCAAAGGGAAAAACAATTTATACTGCATGAGAAGAAAAGGTTGACTACTTGGCAAGCCGACTATGATTGACAGAGATATTGCCATGTGGAATGCACCAGAGTTCAGTACACTGGAGCATTCATTTAAAATCAAACCAGGATGAGATGAACTTGTATTCAATGCCTTGACTAATTAAGAAAAGAGCAAGGAGTTTGTAATGGAGCCGTACATAATGTTAGGCAACACCTGGAGCACTGTGTGCAGTTCTCATCTCCACACTATAGGAAGGATGTGGTTGCACTGGAGTAGGTGCAGAGGAGATTTACCGGGATATTAGCTGGGCTGGAGTGATTCAGCTATGAAGAAAAGCTGGATAGGCTGGGATGGTTTTCCTTAGAGCAGAGAAGCCTGAGGAAAGGGATCTGATTGACCTGTACAAAACTCTGAGGGGCAAGGACTGTATAGGTAGGGATAAACTTTCCTTTTAATAGAGGGATCAGTGACCAGGATGCACAGTTTTAAGATAAAGAACAGGAGTTTTAGAGGAGGATTTGAGGAAAAAACATTTTTCATCTAGACAGTTGTGGGTATCTGGAGCTCAGGGTGGAAGAGGTAGGAAACCCAAAGACATTTAAGAATTATTTAGATGAACACTTGAAATGCCCTAGCTTGGGCCAAATGCTAAACAACACAATTAAAAGATATGAATGTTTGCTGGACAGTGCAGACACAATGGGTCAAAGGGTCTCCTTCCATGCCGTATAAATTCTATGACTCTGAGATGCGACAATGGCATAGCCCTCTACTCAACACTCATCTGTAATTGGGTTGGATTTTCCAAAAAGCATTATCAAAGGAACTTCAGGTGAGACAAAGACAAGAAAGGTTTGGGCTTATAGAATGGATTGTCAGGAGCAATTGAGAATGACTTAACCACAGAAGACAGAGTCACAATAAAGTTAAATTCTGGAAAATAGCAGCGGTGTGCTTTGACTAACCAACAAGAACATGCTTATGTTAATGTCACAAAATATCCCAAAACACTTAGCAGGAGTGATTCATCGAGGATTTGACAGGATAGATGAGGAAAGATTATTTCCTCTTGTGGAGAATCTAGAAACAGAGGAGATAACTCCAGAATAAGTAAAGGCATATTGAAGTCAGAGATGAAAAGGAAATTCTTCCATCAGAAGGGAGTGAATCTCTGGAATTATTTACTGCACAGGGCTGTTGACACTGAATCATTAAAGATATTCAACACTGAGATAGATTTTTTTTAATCAGCAAGGAAAACAAGAGCTACAGGGAAAAGGCAGGAAAATGGTGTTGAGGATTTCAGGTCAGCCATGATCTTATTGAATGGCAGAGCATATTCAATGGGCTGAATGGCCTGCTTCTGCTACAGTGTCTTATGGTCTTCCTGTATTTGATCCTCTGCTGCAGAAGGAAATATTAAAATAAATGACCAGAGATGTGGCCAAAGCAATAGATTTTAAGTAGCATCTTGGAGGAAAGAAGGAGGCAGAGAGTTTCCAGGAGGTTATTCAAGAAGTTAGAAGCCGGATAACCAATGCCCCTCACCACAACATTAATTGTGTTCAATATTGAATTAGGCGCCTGCAGGGTCTGTACTAAATCTGCTGATGGCACCAAACTAAGTGGAGAAGAAAGGAGATTGACTGTCTTCAGCGAGACTTGCACCAATTATGCAGATGAGCTGTGACAGGCAGATGGGTTTTAGTTTGATTGCATGAAAGATAATGCATGAGATGAAAGTGTCTCCCTCACAAAGACCTCTCAGTAAAGAGCAGGGATTCCAGAGTGATCATTGATCAAAATCTGAAAGCAGTTTATTGGCGGGAAGGCTATAATCAGTGAAGCACATCAGACACTGGGTATTAGCAGATTGTTCAGTGCAATCTGTTCCATGTAATCAGGAGTCTGATTGTGGACAATGATGGGAATTTTGGTCTCTTAGTGAATGAACAAAAAGGCACATGTTTATGTAGAATTCCACCACATCCTCAGGACAATGGCTGTGTCATATGGCCATGCATCTCAATAAGAGCTACTGCTTAGGATGAAAGTTGCTGCCACAATCCTCTTTAAATGTAGGAAACTATAGAACTTGCTTTGTTTAAAGAGAAAAAACACTTCCTGGTTTAACTAAAGGAATCTGTTACCATTAACAGGACATAGGTTAGCACATGTTAGCAACTAGTTACAGGTTATATTGATATGATCAACATAGTTACAGAGAGTGTGACAAGGTCCAGTTGCTCCTTTGAGATACTCAGCTGTTCTACTGTAACCTATATGACACCATCATAGTTGGTGATGCTTCTGACACTCTGATTTTAACCCTTTCAGACCTTCTACACACAGGAGGCACTTTTTTTTATTACAGATGCAAAGTTAAAGGCCAAGAGTCTGGAAATTATAAGACTCCACAGAAAATGAAAATAATAACCAATCCACAGTGTTTTTCCTCATTTATGGAGGGGAGTATGTAAGGACATGAGAGGAACACCAAGAATCTAGTAACGACTGAAACACAGAATACTGTACAGGACTGAAACACAATACCGTACATAGACAAAGTCAATATTGTACACAGACTGAAACTCAGTATTGCACAAAGAGTGAAACTCAATACTGTAGATTGACTCAAATATAGAATAATGTACCTGAACTAAGCACAACACTGTATACAGGCTGGAACTTTCCTGTGTACAGACTGAAACACAGAACACTGTATCTAGACTAAAACACAGACAACTGTACACAGACTGAAACAATACTGTACACAGACTGAAACAATACTGTACACAGACTGCACACACGCTCAGTAGACTGCAGAAAACTGAAATACAGTACTCTGTCAACAGACTACTGCGTAATGGCATGTATACACTGTAACACAGAATACTGTACTCACACTGTTAATGCAGAATACTTTATACAGACTGTAATAGAAATATTGCATATAGCTGTTACACAGAATAATATACTCAGACTACAAACTTCCAGTCACTGGGAGCCAAACACACATTTCTTGGAAGGCAGAAGGCCTTTGTCATCATCAACCTGTCACCTCTCCAGACATAAATCAGCTATCTGTTACTGACCAAATCACATTTTATATACACTCCCTGGTTCCAATTCATCTGCAACTAAACCTCCCCCACTGCTCCTGTGTTTTGGTGGTACTTGAAAGCTCAGAAGAGCAACCAAGCTAATCAGATTTTATTTCCACAAACATAGAATTGAAAAGTAGGGAGAGTTAGTCTCAACATGCCTGAAGTCTTGGTTAGGCCTTGTTTAGACTACTGCCCAAGATTCTAGTTACCACAACATAAAAGAAGTAAATAAGTGGCTTCATTAGGGTAACACAAACTTTACAAGGATGATACCAGAAATGTGTTGATATACATATCAGCAAAAAATATGCAATCAGAATAAATAGGAGCAGGAGGCTATTTGGTCCATTAAGCTTACTGTTATTGAAACATAAGATCCTGAGGGCATGAGGGAGAGGTTTATAGTGGTAGAGTTATATAATGAAAGCTGACAGTGGAGCAGAAACATCAGCATAGTCTCATTGGACTGTTTTAGTGGCTGTGCAATTCAATCTGTAAATACAGGTTATTGTGGCATATTAGGAATTGGCCTCCTCCAAAATGCCTTTGGTTTCAGCCATGATTGTTTCTCAATTGCTTTCTTCTGCCTGAGACCCACCTTTACTTCAAGGGGGACAGCTAAGTGTAAGCTATCACTGCCACTGTTCCTGGACCTCATAACCTCAGATACTGGTGTGCCTGCCTTTGGACTGAATTTTATTTGATAGTGGCTTTACTCAGAGGCCACAGATGCTAAAGACATCCTGTCAAGGTAAACTGTGAAAGAGCTTGGAGAACGGAGCAGAGAAACAAGACAGGCCAAAGTGATGGAGTGGCAAAGCAAGCAGAATGCCACAAGGTGAAAGGAGAGGGGAAGCAGCAAACAAAAAAGAAGAGATGGGGATTGATAAGGAGAGAGAAAGAAAAGGTGCATTGACAGGAAGGGAAGTAAAGAATGATAAAAATAAAGCAAGGAAGGAAAGAAGGCAGAAAGGACAGGGAAACAATGAGACATAAAAAGATGCAGTTGAAGAAAGAGGTAAAGAAAAAATATAAAAGCAAACATTAAAAAAGAGAGCATGCAAGAAAGAGATGGGAGACTGAGTAAGAGAGGACTCATGAGTCAAGTCAGGGACGAGTGAGGTATCATATGAATCCATTTGAGTTCAATCCACCATTCTACATCAGCACCATTTTCCTAGACTAGCCGTTATCCCTTGACATATTTAAAATGCAGAAATCCATTGGTCTCTGTCTTGAACATACTCAATTCCTGAGCCTACGCTGCCATCTAGGGTAGAGAATTCCAAATATTCACCACCCTCTGATTGAAAAGAATCTTTCCCAAACACATTCTCCAACTTCCCCTTGAACCCCCAGCCATCATATTGTGAAACATTGCTCTCTAACATCTTTGTGTTTTGACCCAGTCCAGGAGATTGTACCAAACAAGTATTGGCTGTATTAGAGCGAAGGAATCAGCAAGTAAAGGATATCAAGACAGAAAGAAGAAGAGAACAAAACAAGGGAAGAGAAACAGAAGCAATATAAGAGGAAAAGAAAAGAAAGCAACAGTTTGGGGCAGCTGCAAAATAGGGAGAGTGAGGGACAATACCAGAAATCACAGGGCAGGCAAGTAATGGAAGAGAAACAGAGATAAAGGAAAAGAGAGCAAGAGACAGAATGAGTGAGGGGGCGGAAGCAGAAAGATAGAGAACAGAGCAATTATGACAGATATTCACAGCAAAAATGTCAAAGCAGGAAGGAGAGGGAAGAATTCACCACGGTAAAAATATAACAGATAAGGTCAAGCGTTGATGGAACATGACAGAGCCAGACCAGCATGGATAAAAATATAGCCAGAAAGAGAAGGACAGAGAGATATAGACAAAAACAGGCATGTTAAGAGAGGAGAAACAAAAAAACAAAGAACAGGAACATCAAGGCTCTCACAACCTTCTGCAATCAAGTGTGACTTTAGATCCCTTCCCATACCACTAGGTGTGATACTCAGGTACCCAGACTGACAAGGTCACAGTGCATGTACATTTGGCACTTGACTGACCAATCCATTGCTTGGTAGAGCTGCCTGAGGGCCTCTTACATGGAGGAACATAGCACAAAAGGAACCCATTCAGCCTGTCGCTCAAGACTACACTTGCTCTTTTGAAAAGCAGCTTAGTTAGTTCTACACCCTCCATTCAGCGTAATCTTTCATCATTCAAATACTTAGCGCATTCCCTTTCTGAAGTAACTCTTGAGTCCTCATCCATCACCTAAGTGCCTACAAATCATAACATACCTAGAATGACTTTTCAAATTAAGATAAAACAATAAATCCTGCAAGTACCCATTAGTACCCATTCCCTTTGTGATGGAAAGGCTTACAGAACCTGTAGTCTGGGAAAAAAAATAAACAATTGCATGGGCAAGTTAATTAAGAAAAGTCAACATGGAAAGAAAAAATGTGTTTAACTAAGTTAATGAGGTAGCAGAGAGAATTGACAAGTATAATCCAGCTCATATGACATACATGGACTTTCAAGAAGCATTTGATTAAGTGACACATTGTAGCCTGATCAGCAAAGTTGAAGCTTATGGAATAAAAGGAGATACAGGAGGGAACAAAATATTGGTAAATGTTTATTTTTCAAACTGGTTTCTCCAAAAAAAAATGTTGATGCTGGGACTACTGTTTTTCTTGATACTCTTTGATGATGTAGATCTGGGTGTATATGACAATGGGCTGGATTTCTGTGAAGAGCCAATTAACCCAATAGGAAGAATGGGATGTGTGGAAAAGTTTTTTAAAAAAAATCATTCTTTCATACCTTCATTTGAAAAGAAATGCTTTTGCTACAGCCCTATAAAAATATCAATCAACCAGACTTTAAAAGTATCGGTAGCAGAAACAACAAGTATTTAACGCCTCTTTATCTTGTGTACATCAACGCATGTAATTAAGAAATAAATCTAAGAGGAAAAGATACCAGTTAAACAATTATTTCCCTTGCTGCAACAGTTTCAACAGACTAGTGGATGTTTGGGCTCTCAGCCAAGCCTCTCTTTGCATTCTGAGCGTGGCATAAACGAACATATGAGGGGTCATTGATGGGGATTGGTAGAGGAACATTTGTCTGTCTGGAGGGAGCTACAGGGGAATGTGCAAGGGGATAGAACCAACTGCATCAGTCTTGCAGAGATCCAACAGGCTGAATGGCCTCCTTATTATGGTTCTGTGGTTCTCCAGCTTGAGAAGCAAAGCTCCCTCCCTAACAGGGCCCAGGCTGTAGTGGATCAGGCAGCTCGATCCAATTGTTTCCCACACCTCCTTCCCCTCAGTTTGCCCAGAGATTCAGAAATGTTCCCAGTTTTGTTGGTTCTCTGGTGGATAAATCTAGGACATTAGAATGGATGCAGTTCCCATCAATCCTGGCTTAGCTGGCAAGTGACTGCCCCTGTGTCTCTAGAATTATTTCTGGTTACACATTTGTGTATGTATTGACAACCCTGAATTATGTCCCTGTAAAAGAGAAAGTGAAAAAAAAACAGGCATGGTGTGAGATTGACAAGGAGCAGGGAGGTAAAAAAGAAATTTAGGGTAAGAGGAATAACAGAACTGGGCACACAGTGGAGGAGATAGTAACCTGGTGGTAATCTCAATGGACTATTAATCCAGAGGTCTAGACTAATGGTCTGGGGTCGCAGGTTTGAACCACATCATGTTGCAGTTGTATAAGACTCTGGTGCGGCCTCATCTGGAGTATTGTGTGCAGTTTTGGTCGCCATACTATAGGAAGGATGTGGAAGCTTTAGAACGAGTGCAGAGGAGGTTTACCAGGATGTTGCCTGGAATGGTAGGAAAATCTTATGAGGAAAGGCTGAGGCACTTGGGGCTGTTCTCATTGGAGAAGAGAAGGTTTAGGGGAGATCTGATAGAAGTGTATAAGATGATTAGGGGTTTAGATAGGGTAGATACTAAGAACCTTTTACCGCTAATGGAGTCAGGTGTTACTAGGGGACATAGCTTTAAATTAAGGGGTGGTAGGTATAGGACAGATGTTAGGGGTAGATTCTTCACACAGCGGGTTGTGAGTTCATGGAACGCCCTGCCCGTATCAGTGGTGAACTCTCCTTCTTTATGGTCATTTAAGCGGGCACTGGATAGGCATTTGGAAGTTATTGGGCTAGTATAGGTTAGGTAGGATTCGGTCGGCGCAACATCGAGGGCCGAAGGGCCTGTACTGCGCTGTATCCTTCTATGTTCTATGATGCTGAGCATACTTTCAGTGATGCTGAGCATCAAAAATAACCCAGCTGGTTCATCATTGACCTTCACGGAAGGAAATCCGGCATCCTCACCTGGTCTGGCTGGCATGTGACTCTACAGTAATGTGTAGTTTGCTCTTAACCTCCTCTGAAATGGCCTCTGGATTTAAGTGCGATTGAGAATGAACAACAGATCTGGCCTGTAACACCCACTTCCGAAAATTCATGATTGACACTACATCCTGCTGCCTCAGGAAAGCAACCAGCACCACCAGTGACCCCTCCCACCCTGGTTATTAGATTAGATTCGCTACAGTAAGGAAACAGGTCCTTCAGCCCAACAAATCCGAAGAGTAACCCACCCAGACCCATTCTTTTACTCTATATTTACCCCTGACTAATGCACCGAACACTATGGGTAATTTAGCATGGCCAAATCACCTGACCTCCACATCTTTTGGATTGTGGGAGGAAACCTGGAGCACCCAGAGGTAACCCACACAGACATGGGGAGAATGTGCAAACTCCACACAGACAGTCAGCCAAGGGGGTTTCGAACCCAGGTCCCTGGCGCTGTGAAGCAGCAGTGCTAACCATTGAGCCACCATGCCGCCCACCATTCTCTCTTCTACCCTCTTCCATTGGGCAGAAGGTATAAATGTTTGTATACATGTATGAACAGATTCAAGAACAGCTTCTTCCCTGCTGTTATCAGACCTTTGAATGGACCTTTTCAGTGTTAATATTTGATCTCTCTCTGCATTTTCTCGCAGCCGTAGCATAGTATCCTTCACTCTGTTCTTTTATGCTGATGCATTTGTACAGTACAATCAGCCGGAAAAGCATGTCAGACAACATTTTTCACTGTATCTCGGCACATTTGACAGTAATAAATCAAATCAAAATCGTGCAAGTGTTCGCTTCTCTCTCTCTCCAGATAAGGTGTCTGCAAAATCCATGTCCCCTATCACTGACAAGGACAGAAATAAAATGGGGCAACCACCACCTACAAGTTCTCCATTGAGCTACGTTACACCCTGACTTTGAACCATACCAGTCATTCCTTCATCATCATGGGATCCAAAGCTCTGGAATTCCCTCCCTGAACCGGGCTGTGGAGATCCCTGCAGTCCCTGTGTTTCTAGATGGACAGGCCTCCATTGTTGTAAAAAGGATGGACGGCAAATGCAGACCAAGGCAGTGATGCCTACATCCCAAGAGCAAAGCTTTTAAATACAAAAATCACGCTACTTAAGCTGAGCTGGCAGGAGCAGAAGTTTTGTTCGGGAAAGTTCCTGCTCACAGCTGGAGGTCACATAACATAGCAATGAAGCAAATATTGCTAGACGGCAATGGGAAGGAGATATTGCCAAGCATGACAATTAGCCGAAGAGTTCTAATTTTTATTACAATGAGCGGCACTTGTGGAATATGCTAATGCATCATGAATAATTCATGTTATGTAAAGGTTCCATTATGAATATGTTAATTTGCCTAATGTGTTCTGTTAGGTTGGAGCAGCAACAGGAGTCGATGCTGCTGTTCCTGGTGTACTGTCCAGCACTGGCTACTCTATAAGATAGGGCATAGGAGTGCCTCCTCTCTAAAGTCTGCTTATTGTTTCCCTGCAGTGCCAAGGAGGACAGCCCATCGGCACTCGGGGCGCTTCCTCGTGGGTGCACGTTATTTTTCCATCACCATCCACCAAGATGCCAGACACATAAGAAAAGCCATTACCGACTGCCTGCAGTCTGCATTATCTGTGCGGGGTGTAATTTTCCATCCAGCGCGCCAGCTCTCAGGCCACGGCTTGGCACTCATTCTGAGGGCGCTGTGCAGCTATTCTGCTACTCCCTGCCTGATCCCTGAGGCAGGGCTGCGTCATCCAGCCCGGTTATTAAATCATTAACAAAGCAGCAAACAGCACACAATATGGCTGTTTAATTCCGAGATGATAGTGCAGAGATGCTGTGACGTTCTGAGAAATTGGAGGCCCGTGTGCTATCAAGTGCACTGCTGATTGCCAACAGCTGGGACTCTGCCCTGACTGCACCAGCGAAGGGAAGGGGTTTTCGTCAGGCATTATCCTCCAGCCTGGGCATCTTTAATCTCTTCCTTTTCAGAAGCTAGGAGCCCTTGTTAACCAGCTCATGTTTAGCTCCAAAACTGTATAATAAAAAAATGTTTCAAATGCAGTTCAGGGCTCTGTGCTTTGGGAAGGTGTATCAATACAGAGAGGCTAAAGTATGGCAAGTGGCTATTTGTCCATGTTGGCAGTTCTGGTCCATACAAACCAGCCCACCCACTTCTCATCTACATATCCAAATCTATCTCTCTCTTTAATGCAGCTGTGCCATTCGTGTTCCAATTAGTCTGTCAAAATCACAAATCTGTTACGGTGCAAAACGAGGCTATTTGGCCCACATTGCCTGCACAGGTTCTGATACCGAGAGCCTATCTCCTGCCTGTTTCCCATATCGTACACACCATTTCTATCCAAATACTCATCCAGCATCCCTCTCGAATTGCTCAATTGAACCTCCCTCCCCCACATTTCCAGGCAGTATATTCTGGACCCCTACTACTGGCCATGTGTAAAAGCCTTTTGTCGCATGACCCTTGTCTCTTTTGCGCATCAGTTTAAGTCTGTGTTCTCTCATTCTTGTTTCTTTTGCCAGTTGGAACAGCTTCTGCCCATCTCCTGTATCCACATTGCTCATGATTTTGAAAACTTCTGTCAAATCGCCTCTCGGCCTTCTTCTGTCTTAGAAGAACAGTCCCAACCTCCTCAATCTGTCCTCATCACTGGAACCATTCTGGTAAATTGCTTCTGCCACTCTGTCCAATTCGTTCACATCTTACCGATAATGTGACGGCCACAACTGCACTCAATAGTCCAGTTGAGGTCTAACAAGTGTCAGGTACAAGTTCAACGTCACCTCCACACCCTTGTACTCTAGATGCCTATTAATAAAGCTGAGAACATTGTATGCTTTATTTACTGCCACCTTCGATGATCTGTGCACATATGCACACAGGTCCCTCTGCTCCTTCACCCACCGGTTCTGTTAAAGATGTTTCTTCTGCATTTCCTGTTGTTTTATCAAACACCTTCTTTTATATAAGAGCCCTTGGTTTTGGGATACCCATCAGTAGAAACACTTTCTCTACCTCTGCTGTATTGAATGTCTTAATACTATTAAAGGCTTCTGTCCAGCCACCCTTCAGCCTTGCCTGTGGCCGGTGCATGTATGGAATGAGCTGTCAGAGGAAGTAGTGGAGGCTGGTACAATTACTACATTTAAAAAGGCATCTGGATGGTTATATGATTAGTAAGGGCTTAGAGGGATGTAGGCCAAATGCTGGGAAATGGGACTAGATTTATTTAGATATCTGGTCGACATAGATGATTTGGACCGAAGGGTCTGTTTTCATGCAGTGCATCTCTGTGAATTTATGTTCTAATGGAGCCCTCTCTTTTTGCTGAGAAATTGTGAGTTTGGAATAGAATATGTCCTCTCGATTATGGCATCATTCTGTGATTTTTGTTTTTGCACCTTTTCTTAAAAAAATCTGAAGCCGAGAATGACACAGGCACAAGTTTATTTTAACCAGCGTTCAGTATAACTTTAACATAATAAAGTTATACGAGGGGGCCATAGCTTTAAATTAAGGGGTGGTAGGTATAGGACTGATGTTAGGGGTAGATTCTTTACTCAGCGAGTCGTGAGTTCATGAATGCCCTGCCAGGAACAGTGGTGGACTCTCCCTCTTTATGGGCATTTAAACGGGCATTGGATAGGCATATGGAGGAAAGTGGGCTAGTGTAGGTTAGGTGGGCTTGGATCGGCGCAACATCGAGGGCCGAAGGGCCTGTACTGCACTGTATTTTTCTATGTTCTATAATCTTTCTGCTTTATAATTTTGTTGGTGCACTTTTTTTTTAAATGGTCATTTCCCACAAATTTAGGCAACACTGCCATATCCAGCAATTATCGTCCATCCCTAATTGCTTCTGAATAAAAGCAAAATGGTGAAAATACTGTAAATCTGAGACAAATACAGAGAAATTGATGGAGAAACTCAGCAGGTCTGGGGGCAGCATCTGTGGAGACAAAAACAATGAACATTTCAAGTCCGGTGTTAGTCATCTTCAGAATTGGTTGCTAAATTATTCTTGAGCCGAATGGCTTGCTCAGACTGATCAGTTAAGAGTCAACCACATTGCTATGGGTGAACATGGATTTCTTTCCTAAAGGGCATTAGTGAAGCATATGGGTTTTCGCAGCAAATGACAATGGTCACCATCACTGAGGCAAGCTTTATTTCCCAAATTTATTGTTTAAATTCCATCAGCAGCTTTGGTGGGATTTGAACCCATGTTCCCCAAGAACATCATCCTGTAGCATTAACACTCTATCCAAGCTGCTCAGAACCATGATTAAAGTGGTCAGTCTGCATTCAACCCTATTCACTGCAAGCTTTCCTGCTGCATCAGTATGGCTATAGTATCTCATTGTGATTTTCTTTTGATTCTGAAGTGATTTAAGTCCTTGGTTTTATTTTGCACACACACCCCTTGGGTTTTTATAACAATCATTGACAGTTGTCATAGTCACCATTACTAAGTCATTTCCATTCCAGATTTATGAATTATAATTTAAATTCCACAATAAGTATTGAGCCTATGCTTTCATATCATTAGTCTTGGTTTCTTTATTGCTAGTCCAGTGACATTACCACTACACCACCATCTCCACTCAATGCATGCCATTAAATGTGTTGTAAACTGGGTGATGATACAAAACTGCAATTGCTAGCATATCTGCTGTTTGGTTTAATTGAAATTACTGGATATCAAGTGAAGCTGGTGATTGATGTGGTTCCTCCAGCCCAACACCAATTTCACCCAGTCACAGAGGCTGACACCTTTGGAATTCCCTCAAAGTGGACACTTCTCAGCCCTGGGTCCTTTCTCAGCTTGCTTCATCCTTCTCACCTTTCCACTGGTCTCAGTAATGGTCTGTTCCTCCTGTGATTGCTTCACAAGGGAAGCTCCAGACACATTGCAGCAGCTTCACATTTGCTGTGTAACTGTGGCATTGCTGTGACAATGGGCCTCTGCCTAATCAGCAGCTCGGAACATACAGGCAAAACCAATCTCTTTATTACTCATGATCACTGTCTCTCCCGCTGAAAGGGCCTGTAGATTAAACTGTTCCTAATTGAGATGCATATTAGGTCCTGGTTATGATCAAAGATATAAAACAGGATCAGGAGTAGACCAATCAGCCCATCATGACTGCTGTGCCATTCACGGCCAATTTATATTTTCAATTCCACTTGCCCAGTTTCTTCCTACATCCCTTGATTCCCCAAGTGACCTAAAATCCAACTTTAAATGTATTCAGCGATGGAACATCCACAGCTCTATGGGGTAGGAAATTTCTAAAGATTCACAACCAATCCTATGTGTGAACTAATTTATCCACCTTTCAGTCCTAAATGTTTGTGGTGCCTTATCCTGAGACTGTAACCACCTCCTCCATGTTATGTCTTAGATTCCCTGATCATTGAAACAATCTTTCAGCATCTTCGCTAACAATCCTGACACAAATTTTGTGTGTCTCAAGGAGAACACCTCTCATTCTTCTCAACTGATGGACGGCACGGTGGCACAGTGGTTAGCACTGCTGCCTCACAGCGCCTGTAGACCCGGGTTCAATTCCCGACTCAGGCGACTGACTGTGTGGAGTTTGCACGTTCTCCCCGTGTCTGTGTGGGTTTCCTCCGGGTGCTCCGGTTTCCTCCCACAGTCACAAAGATGTGCGGGTCAGGTGAATTGGCCATGCTAAATTGCCCATAGTGTTAGGTAAAGGGGTAAATGTAGGGGTATGGGTGGGTTGCGCTTCGGCGGGTCGGTGTGGACTTGTTGGGCCGAAGGGCCTGTTTCCACACTGTAAGTCTAATCTAATCTAACTCCTGAGAAATTTGGCCCGCTTTACTTAACTCATCAGCCACACAGAGACTAGAATTGGCGATTGGGCCAAGGCTTCTTCTGGAATTGTGGAAGGGGAGGGTAGCTGTAATCTTCCAGGGTAACTCACCTCCTGCTTACCACCTTCTATCTGCTACTGGATACAATGGATGTGGCATTAGGATTAGGCTCTGCTGTGATGTCCACTGGGTGTCTGCATCCACTGCCCAGATTGGCACATGAAGCACAAATATTGCAACAGACTATTGGTTGTGGTACCATGGGTAGCACAAATTAAGGTTTCCGGGCAAGAAAAGCAAGTGAATGGGTAGCTTTTTTCAAAAACGTATTTATTGCCCCTGAGGGCAGTTAAGACTCTACTGCGTTGCTGTGGTTCTGAAGCTGCAAATGTGTTGCTGGTCAAAGCACAGCAGGTTAGGCAGCATCTCAGGAATAGAGAATTCGACGTTTCGAGCATAAGCCCTTCATCAGGAATAAGAGAGAGAGAGCCAAGCAGGCTGAGATAAAAGGTAGGGAGGAGGGACTAGGGGGAGGGGCGATGGAGGTGGGATAGGTGGAAGGAGGTCAAGGTGAGGGTGATAGGCCGGAGTGGGGTGGGGGCGGAGAGGTCAGGAAGAGGATTGCAGGTTAGGAGGGCGGTGCTGAGTTGAGGGAACCGACTGAGACAAGGTGGGGGGAGGGGAAATGAGGAAGCTGGAGAAATCTGAATTCATACCTTGTGGTTGGAGGGTTCCCAGGCGGAACTGCCACATGTATAGCAGACCAGGTAAGGATAGCCATTTCCCTCTCTAAAGGACATTAGTGAGCCAGATAGATTTTTTCAACAATCAACGCTAGTTAATTCATGGTCATCATTAGACTCTTAATTCCAGATTTGTTTTTTTCTTAATTGCATTCAAGTGGGAACGAAGAAAAGGGTGACTTCATTTGGCAGCTTGGAGCATGGACATGAATGATGCAAATGTTTTGCGGCATGTAGAACTGTTATTCTTTTACTCTTTCAAAGGATGTGACCGCATTGGTAAGGGTTACATAGAACATAGAACATAGAAAAATACAGCGCAGTACAGGCCCTTCGGCCCTCGATGTTGCGCCAACCAAATCCTACCTAACCTACACTAGCCCAATAACTTCCATATGCCTATCCAATGCCTGCTTAAATGACCATAAAGAGGGAGAGTCCACCACTGCTACTGGCAGGGCATTCCATGAACTCACAACCCGCTGCGTAAAGAATCTACCCCTAACATCTGTCCTATACCTACCACCCCTTAATTTAAAGCTGTGTCCCCTAGTAACAGCTGACTCCATTAGCGGTAAAAGGTTCTCAGTGTCTACCCTATCTAAACCCCTAATCATCTTATACACCTCTATCAAATCTCCCCTAAACCTTCTTTTCTCCAATGAGAACAGGCCCAAGTGCAGCCTTTCCTCATACGATCTTCCTACCATGCCAGGCAACATCCTGGTAAACCTCCTCTGCACTCGTTCCAATGCCTCCACATCCTTCCTATAGTATGGCGACCAAAACTGCACACAATACTCCAGATGAGGCCGCACCAGAGTCTTATACAACTGCAACATGACCTCAGGACTCCGGAACTCAATTCCTCTACCAATAAAGCCCAGTACACCATATGCCTTCCTCACAGCACTATTTACCTGGGTGGCAACTTTCAGAGATCTGTGTACATGGACACCAAGATCCCTCTGCTCATCCACACTACCAAGTAGCCTACCATTAGCCCAGTAATCCATCTTCTTGTTACTCCTACCAAAGTGAATGACTTCACACTGAGCTACATTGAACTCCATTTGCCACCTTTCTGCCCAGCTCTGCAACCTATCTATATCCCGCTGTAACCTGCCACATCCTTCTTCACTGTCCACAACTCCACCAACCTTTGTGTCATCCGCAAACTTGCTCACCCAGCTTTCAAGCCCCTCCTCTAGACCATTTATAAAGATGACAAACAGCAACGGTCCCAAAACAGATCCCTGTGGTACACCGCTAGTAACTGCACTCCAAGATGAACCTAGTCCATCAACTACTACCCTCTGTCTCCTTCCAGCCAGCTAATTCCTAATCCAAACCTCTAATGCACCCTCAATGCCATACCTCCGTAGTTTTTGCATTAGCCTACCATGGGGTACCTTATCGAACGCCTTGCTAAAATCCATATACACCACATCTACTGCTTTACCCTCATCCACCTCCTTAGTCACCTTCTCAAAGAACTCAATAAGGTTTGTGAGGCATGACCTGCCCTTCACAAAACCATGCTGACTATCCTTGATCACATTATTCCTATCCAGATGTTCATAAATCTTATCCCTTACAATTCTCTCTAAGACTTTGCCCACAACAGAAGTGAGACTCACTGGCCTATAGTTACTCGGGCTGTCCCTACTCCCCTTCTTGAACAAGGGGACCACATTCGCTATCCTCCAGTCTTCTGGTACTATTCCCGTTGACAATGACGACATAAAAATCAAGGCCAATGGCTCTGCTATCTTCTCCCTAGCTTCCCAGAGGATCCTAGGGTAAATGCCATCCGGCCCAGGTTGTATTTGTTGCCCTTACCTAATTGCCCTTGAACTGAGTGGCTTCTCAAGGCTACCTCAGATTCAACCACAACTGTGTGAATTTCATGGGTAAGCATGGCAGATTTCCTTTCTTAAAGGACATTAGCGAACCCAATGGATTTTTGTGCCAATTGATGATAGTTGCTGTGGTTATTATCATCAAAGCTGGCTTTAATTCCTGATTTATTAACTGAATTTAAATTCCACCAATTTTGGTGGGATTTAAACCCATTTCACCGTAAATCTGTGATTTCTGGATTAATATTCCCATGACATTACCACTCAGCTACCATCTTCTTGACTGATTCATTGATTTATGGTTGTTACATGTACCCAGATACAGTGAAAAGTATTGTTTTGTGTGCAACACAGGTAGATCATACCATTTAAAGTGCATCAGGGTAGCAGAGCAGAATACAGTATTACAGACACAGATGGTACAGAGAGAAAGAGAGATCAACATTAATATTTGAGAGCACTGTTCAAAAGTCTGAGAACTGCAGGGAAGAAGCTGTTCTTCAATCTGTGTATACATAGTTTTATATATTCTGCTCAATTGAAGATGGTGGAAGAGAGATCTTTGATTATGTTGGTTGCTTTCCCAAGGCAGTGGGTAGTGTCGATGGAGTCAATGGATGGGAGGCTGGTTTGCGTGATGGACTGGATTGTGTTCACAACTCACTGTAATTTCTTGTGGCTTGGGAGGAGCAGTTCCATACCATGCTGCGGTGCATCCATATAGGATGCTTTCTAAGGTTCATCTATAAAAATTGGTAAGCCAAATTTCCTTAGTCTCCTGAGGAAGTAGAAATATTATTATGCTTTCTTGACCATCACATTGACATGGGTCAACCAAGACAGATTGTTGGTGAGCATCTCTCCCAGATGCTTTCGACCATCTCCACCTCAGCACCAAAGATGCAGACGGGGCGTGACCTCTACTCTGCCTCCTGAAGTGGTCTTTATATCCTGCCACTAAGCACTCAAGCTCTTTCTTGTACTGTCTTATCGTTATTTGAGATCTGACCTACCACACTGGTGTCATCAGCAATTTGTAAATGGAGTTGGGGTGGAATTTGGCCACACAGTCGTGAGTGTATAAGGAATATAGTAGGGGACTGAGTATGCAGAACTGAAAAATGTGTTGCTGGAAAAGTGCAGCAGGTCAGGCAGCATCAAAGGAGCAGGAGAATCGACGTTTCGGGCATAAGCCCTTCTTCAGGAATGAGCATGCTGAGCATGCAGCTTGCAGGGCAATGATGTTGAAGATTATGGTGAAGGAGGTATTGTCACCAATCCTTACTGACTGCGGTCTATGGATCAGAAAGTTAGACTGTGCTGTGGTTGTCTGGCATCATATGTAGATCAGACATGATACGGATGACAGATTCTCTAGGGCATTTTGGAGCCAGTCACTGGAATCACTGGAATCATTGGAACTAGTTTTCTAATTCTAGAGTTGTTAAGTGAGTTTAAAACATCACCCACTTACTGGGGTGGGATTTAATGCCCCTTGGCATTAGTCTGGGGTACTAGCTCATTGACATTATCACAACACCACTATCCCACATGGCTGAGTACACCTATATTTTACCTAGCATTGGGTCTCCTGGACCACAGACTAACGCATCTGCCTGAGCACTGGGACAAACAATGTGCTCCCATCCATGTACTGAGACTGATTGATTCAACATAGATTTTGTGCAATGAATCATGATTGCTGGCTCTGCATTTTAATTCTTTGAACAATTCTTTTTTGCCCTCAAGCAAGTCTCAAGCAAGCGTCTGCCGAGAGTTGGACTTAATTTCAGAGTTGCACTTGCTCCCTGAGACAGTCTCGGAGAATGGAGTCTGGTTCCGTTGATCTGCTTCTGTGACCATGGGACGGACGGAGGGATACAAACACATGCGCGCGCGTGCAAATACGCACACACACCCCTACCCTTGGTGATTCATGGCTGTCCTTGTGGCATTTTACAGACAGACAGGGCTAGGCTGGACATCATTCTGAGTAAGGGAAGGATCCAGCCACTCCAACTATCCTTCCCTGACTCCAATGAGGGAGCGTTTGAATTTTTTTTCCTGGAGTGGGGCCTTGGTTTGAGTGGGGATGGGTTTTCAATTTGATTACTTACAGTGTGGAAACAGTCCCTTCGGCCCAACAAGCCCACATCGACCCTCCAAAGACCAACCCACCTAGACCCATTCCCCTACATTTATCCCTTCACCTAACACTACGGGCAATTTAGCATGGCCAATTCACCTAACCTGCACAACTTTGGACTGTGGGAGGAAACCGGTGCACCCGGAGGAAACCCACGCAGACACGGGGAGAATGTGCAAACTCCACACAGACAGTTGCTTGAGACGGGAATTGAACCCGGGTCTGTGGCGCTGTGAGGCAGCAGTGCTAGCCACTGAGCCACCGTGCCACCCCTGGGGAAGTGGGGAAGAGACCTCAGTTTAAGTGGGATAGGGTCCAAGTTTGAGTGAGGGAAGTCTCCCATTTGTATGAGGGATGGGTTCAATGTCAGTGGGGAAGGGTCTCAATCTGAGTGAGAGAGGGGCCTCTGCCTGAGAGGGGGAATGAACTCAGTTTGATTAGGGGAGGGGGCTCAATCTGTGTGGGGGAGGAACACAGTTTGAAAGATGAGAGGGTTCAGGTGGAAAGGCATGGGATTCAGTCTGAGTATAAGGAGGTGGTTTGGGTGGGTGTAAGTACGTAGTTTGAGAGCAGGAACTCAGTCTAAGCGAACAATATTGTCAGTTTGAGTTGTGAATTTGGATTTAGTTTGAATGTAGGTTCAGTGCAGTAAGTGAAGGTAAATGGAGAGAGATCTAATTATTCATGTGCATCACTTCAGCATTAAAACTCTAATCTACTCACAGTCAAATTAGTCACTGAGGGAACTCTTAATCATTCAAAGGACGTGCAAAATCCAAATGCTTTTATTGTGTAACTGCAATTTAATTGCTTGTTCCCTAGTTTTGGGACACACAGTGGATAATTGCTTCTGGGTGATGGGTTGACACAGATCATAAAAATCAGAAGCGGAAGTTGTTATGAAAGCTCAAAACAGGAGGAGAGCAGAGGAAGATGAAAGATTATCCCCTCTGTGTCTAATAGCTATCCTTGAATCATCACATAACAGTCAAAACACCTTAAGACATAGGAGCAGCCATTTGGCCCATCAAGTCTGCTCGGGCATTCAATCATAGCTGATTTGCTTTTCACCCCCATTTTCCCACTTTTTCCCCATAACCTTTGATCCCCTTGACAATCAAGAACTTATCCATCTCTTTTTTAAATATATTCAATGACCTGTCCTCCATAGTCTTCACAGTCTTATAAAGCCTCAGAAGTACATCCCTGCTTTTATATTCTAGTCCTCTCAAGATGAATGACAACATTGCAATTGTCTTCCTAACTACTGACTCAACCTGCAGGTTTACCTTGAGATAAACCTGGACTAGAACTCCCAAGTTCCTTTGTACTTCAGATTTCTGAACTTTCACCCTATTTAAAAAATAGTTCCTGCTTCTATTTTTCCTACCAAAGTGCATGACCTCACACTTTCCCACTTTGCATTTCATCTGCCACTTCTTTGCCCACTCTCTAACCTGTCTAAATCTTTCTGCAGCCGCCCTGCTTCCTCAATATTACCTGCCCTTCCACCTTTCTTTGTATCATCTGCATTAGCCACTTGATTCGGGAGCTCTAACTTCACATACTGTGGAGTCCTACGTGAGACTGCAAGCCAGTGAAACACAGATCATATTTGTACAGATTATTGTCATTAGATCATTGCTGAAAAAAGAAGCAAGCTGGGCACTCACCAGGATAGATGAAGAATGCCAGATTTCAGAGGAAACAATTTCTATCACATGGTTGGCAAGCTAATTCTGGTTGAGGTATTACTGTAAAAAGAGGACCAGGAAACTAATGTCCACTATACCTTTGTTTAACTAAAGAAAAGCACAAACTAAAATTCCTTCAGTGTAGAAACAGGCCGTTCAGTCTAACAAGTCCACACCAACACTCTGAAGAGTAACCCACCCAAGCCCATTCCCCTACATTTAACCCTGACTAATGCACTTAGCTGACACATCCCTGAACACTATGGGCAATTTAGCTTGGCTAATTCACTTAACCTACACATCTTTGGATTGTGAGAGGAAGCCCATGCAGACATGTGGAGAATGTGTAAACTCCACACAGACAGTCATCTGAAACTGGAATTGAACCCAGGTCCCCTTGGTGCTGTGAGGTAGCATGCTAACCACTGTACCACCCCAAATACCTGGACATGTTCCTACTGACTGAAAAAGCATGTGTCTGCATATGCATACAAGCAGCTTCTAGCAATCGTAATTATAACTGACATATTGCTTGTTAGTGTAATTCATATGACACTCAGGACTAGTCAGCATGTTCTCTCCAATTAAGTAATCACACCTAATGTTAGAGTTCTGAGTTTTGGGCTGATTGAGTGTAGTCTGTACTGTAATTGTAGTAATTTTAGTTTTCTATGGCACAACATACTTCATATCATGAGCTATTTCCTGTCTGTTATGTTAGCACAAGCTAAAGTGGCACGTGATCTCTATTATTTGAGAGTAGAATATTGAAGATATCCAGATGTCCATGAAATTGAACCTCTCCTACTTTTCTTCGAATTGATAATCAGAGTTTTTAACAATATCTCATCCTGTTGTAATACTGGTCACACATGACTCTTGACCTTGGGGCTCCAACTGAGCAAGTTCATTTCACTCAAAGGATGACAAACAGCTAATTGATTTTGAAAGCAGGGCAGAAAAATTTGTCATCTGAACTTTGGCCCTGATGACTCTTGCCATGGCAATGCCATAGAACAAACTATGAACCCTTTCATTGCCACAGTGACATGCTGTTAATCTAAACCAGTACCACACCGCGTCATAACCTTTTCTATTCTGTCATATTATACCCAGCTATATGTGCCAAAGATAGGCAACAGACCTTAAATCCTTGTGGTACATTCCTAGTCAACCAGAAAATGCCCCATTTAACCCTACTATTTCCTGTCTGTTAATGAATCATGTAACCATGCTAATAATTCATGATGTCCAACTCCATGAGCCCTATCTGGTGTGTTAAACTTTTGAGTGGAACCTTATTGAATGCCTTTTGGAAAACTAGATAGACTGTCTCCAATGGAGCCCATTACCTACACAGTCACTTGTGATGTTAGAGGTTTATAAAATCATGAGGGGTATAGATAAGGTGAATGGCAGGTGTTATTTCCCTAGGGTGGAGGACTTCAACACTGATGGCATATTTTTAAGGAGGGAGAACAAAAAATTTAAAAAGACATGAGGAGTTACTTTTTTACACACAGAGGGTGGAATAGACTTCCAGTGGAAGTGGTGGAGGTAGGAGGACAACTTGGTCAATAAGGGAAATTTTAAGGAATATCTTGGGGAAGGATAAGTAAGCTAACATGACCCTAAGATATAAGAGCAAAATAGACTATTCAGCTCATCAAGTCTGCCTCACCATTCAGTCATGGCTCATGTTTCTCAATCACATTCTCCTGCCTTCTCCCCATAACCCTTCATCCCCTAAGAACCTTCCTATATAAAGGGAGGTAATTTCAGAGCTTAGGTTCTTAGCAACTGAAAACAGCCGTTGATGGAGTGAAGGAATTTATAGGTGGACTGGAGGCCAGAATCAGAGGAGTACAGCGATCCTTTGGGGTAGGGGTGATTACAACGATTGGGTGGGGTGAGGTCACGGAGAGATTTGAAAGCCTGAATAACCATGAGCTATTCCATGTCTCACTGTATATTGCAGCTCAGCTATACCCCATAGAGACCATTGCATTAAGTTGTGATCACTGCATTGAAGCAGGACATATTGAAGAAGGGGGCAGCTCAGAACACTGGGGCTTAAGGGAGAGACTGGCTTGATGTCCTTTGAGTATAGAACAGCACTGAGAGCTGATTTGATTAAGGCAATTAAAATGTCAAAAGGATTCGTTCAATAGGGAAGATTCAGAGAAACTGCAGGCACAGAGTCATGAATAAGATGTAATAATCTTAAAATTGGACTTAGGTCAGTGAGGAGAGCAATCAGAAAGCACTTATTGGCTCAAATGGTGGTACAATTGTGCAATCCATTTACCTGAAAGTTTCAATGCAGCCCCATCCATCACTGTACTCTCATATTTAAGACCTTGTGTTGATGAGCAAGGCAGCCCTGTTTTCTCATTGTAAATCGTGGAAAGGACAGGTGGTAAGGGTAGCAACTGAATGCCTCATCAATTAAACTGAATTGAAAGTGGCCAGGGAATCTCCACAGCCTGATTATTGCACTGACTCATGACAGCTGGAGGCCTTGAATTTTTGCCTTGACTCAGGGGGTTGAGAAGAGGCTAGCCACAGTGTAGTGCTGGAGCCTGGTTTGGCTGATGAGTTCTACATGCCAATTCCCACAGCTTCAGCCCACTTGAGTACCAGAGCATTGAGAAATAGTGACCAATAGCTATCAGCTCCTTCCAATGGATCAATGCACAAATTCTCTGTGGTAGGCACAAAAGGTCCTTAATGTATCAATTTCAGTCAGACTACGCTCTTAATCACTTGTATGTGCTCACAATCAAATTCTAACCTGCAAATTCATTCTAGATATACTGTGCTTTATTGTAAGCATAACAAAATATAACAGCTCAAGTTTATGCATCAGGTTGCCACACCCTTCCGTGCAGTGGTGGCATTTATGCAATAAATAATTTAGTCTTCTTTCTTGCTCTTTTAGCCAACATGGGATTAATACGGTCACTGCTGTGGTGGCTGTGTGGCAAAGTGGGAATACATGCAGGCCACTCATGTCTAAACTTGTATCAAATCCTGTTCCTGCATCACCCCTGTGTTTGATGGCCTGTATTGGTCCCCAGTCAAGTAGCATTTTGAATTTAACATTCTCGTCCTTGTTTACAAATCCCTCCTTGGCCTCAACCCCTCCCTACCTCTGAAACCCCATCCAATCCCAAAACCCTTATTCAACCTAAATATTTAGTCACTCCGCCATTAGTGGTCCAACAGTTGCCCAAGCTCTACCCCACCTTCCTTCTTTAAGGTACTGCTTAAAACCTACATCTGATCAAGTACTGCTTTACACTTGTTTCTAATGTTGCTGTGAACTTATGCCATAAGTGGTATGTAGGACGGTAAGGAATAGTAACAGATATAGGCCATTTGGCCCCTCAAACCTGCTCCAGTAATCATTCAGGTCATTGCTGATCAAACATTCTCATGTCCACTTTCTTGTGTTTTCGGTGTAACTCCCGATTGCTGCACTGATCAAGAAGCTATCTTTCTTAGCCTCAAATATACATAAGCTCTCTGGCAAGGATTTTGAAAGACTCACAACTGTCTGAGAGAAGAAATTCCTCCTCATCTCAGGCTTTAATTGTGCCCTGCAGTCCTGGGCTCTCCTAGGAGGAGAAGCATCCTCTGTGCATTTACTTTGCCAAGCCCCTCAAGAATAAGAGATCACCTCTCATTCTTCTAAACTCCAATTAGTTGAGTCCCAACTTTTGCTCATAAGACAATTCCTTCATACCGGGGTTCATCCTAGTGAACCTTCTCTGAACTGCTTCCAAGAAAATAATATTTTTCCTTAAATGACGACATCAAAACTGCTGACAGTACTCCAAATGTGTTCTCACCAACACCAGCTACAGCTGCAGTAAGAATTCTCTACACTTATACTCCAGCCTTTTTGAAATAAGGAGCAACATTCCATTAGCCTTCCTGCTTACCTGCTGCCCTGGGGCACCTGTACACCTGAATCTAAGTTGAAGTTGCTTTATAACTTATAACTTCAGGGGATGCAGGCATTAGGCAGGGGCAGAATGTATTGTCCAACTCTAGTTGCCCTTGAGAAGGTGGTGGTGAGCTGCTGTGCTGTTAGTGAGGGAATTCCAGGATTTTCATCCAGTAACACTGAAGGAAAGGCAATATATTTCCAATTCAGCATTGGTGTGTGGCTTGAGGGGAACTTGCAGGTAGTGGTGTTCCCATGTACCTGCTGCTCTTGTTCTTCTAGATGGAAGTGGTCATAGGTTTGGAAGGAGCTGTTGAAGGAACCTTGGTGAGCTCCTGTTGGTACATCAAGCTTCGCCTGTGTGTCAGTTGAGGGGAAAATGCATACTGAAAGCAGTGAACTGTGAGCTAATCAAGCAGATAGCCAATCAAGCAAGTATTCCATCGCACTGCTAACTTGTGCCTTTTATATGGTGGGTAGGCTTTGGATAATCAGGAGGTGAGTTCTTTACTGCAGGATTCCTAATCTCTGACCTGTGCTTGTAATCACAGTTTGTATGGCTTGTTTAGTTCCTTGCATTGTTGATAGGGGGGGAATTCGGTGAAGAAAGAACCATTGAATATCAAGGGAAAATGGTTGGATTCTCTTTTGTTGGAAATAGTCATTGTTTGACACATGTGCAGCATGAATTTTAATAGCCGCTTGACTAGTGTTGGCCCAAATCTGGGTCATATTCCAGATCTTACTGCAGCTTAATGTTGGTTTTGGCACCTGTCAGAGGGGTTTAATATGTTAATGCCTGTTTAATGAAGAGCTGTCACAGTGAGCCGAAGAATTTCTTAATGCCCATGAGTTAAAACAATCATTGGGCCATGCTTTCAATCTGAATAATATCTCGAGGATCTTGTGAGAGGTACGAATTGAGTGATTGACTGTAGTGAACATGTGGATCAACTTTGTCAAAGGAATACAGGTATAATTCTCACATACTATTGACAAGACAAAAACAACTTACAACCTGTCAGGTCCATGTCAGTGTTGATATTCCATAAGGCCTTTGCAGTCTCTTCAGCTCACAGCTCCTTAACCAGAATCCTCTGATTGGGTTCTTGTAATGGACTACCTGTGATGACAGCGCTTCCCAAAGCAGGATCACAAGTTGAAAGTTTGGTTTTGCAAGTTCCGAAGCAGCAATAGATGTTACGGAATTCTGACTGAGTTCTAACAGCTCCCACTCGAACAGACCTCCATGCTCACAGCCCCCTCCCTTCCAATACTTATGGGCCTCACTGAAGAGGTCACGACAATCTTCACGGCTCAGAATGTGCCAGAGAGGGAAGGCATTTGAGAAGCAGTCTGCTTGGAGCTCCCTGATCCTTCCTGTTCAGATATTGGGCTTTCACATCATATAGCAGCACCTCACAAAGTGAGCAACTGTGTTTTACAGACACAATTTATGTTGAGAGTTGGGTAGAAATAACTATAGTGTTTTGACGTTTTGAAAATAATAAATTGAGTAATTAGTGCGAAGGTTCTGTTTGCACAGAAAGCTTGTTATATATTTCATCTTAAGTGTGTTTTTGGTTAAAGTCGAAGGATTAAATCCTTGAATTATACAGCAAATTTCATTTCTTTCCATTTCACGTATATGTTCAATTTTCCTTTTGAATTCGATTACTCAGGCAATGCACTCCACAGCGTCATAGCAAGATTAGGGAACCATGGATAACAGGCGAAATTATGAGACTAGCTAAGAGGAAAAAGGAAGCATACATAAGGTCGAGGCAACTGAAGACAGTCGAAGCTTTGGAAGAATATCGGGAATTTAGGACCAATCTGAAACAAGGAATTAAGAGGGCTAAAAGCGGTCATGAAATATCTTTAGCAAACTGGGTGAAGGAAAATCCCAAAGCCTTTTATTCATATATAAGGAGTAAGAGGGTAACTAGAGAAAAGGTTGGCCCACTCAAGGACAAAGGAGGAAAGCTATGCGTGGAGTCAGAGGAAATGGGTGAGATTCTTAATGAGTATTTTGCATCGATATTTGCCAAGGAGAGGGCAGATGTTCAGGTTAGGGATAGATATTTGATTACTCTAGGTCAAGACAGCATAAGGAGGGAGGAGGTGTTGGGTATTTTAAAAGGCATTAAGGTGGACAAGTCCCCAGGTCTGGATGGGATTTATCACAGGATACTAAGGGAAGAGAGAGAGGAATTAGCTGGGGCTTTAACAGATGTCTTTTCAGCATCTTTGAACACAGGTGAAGTCCCAGAGGACTGGGAAATTGCTATGTTGTCCACTTGTTTAAGAAGGGTAGCAGGGATAATCCAGGTGATTATAGATTGGTGAGCCTGACATCAGCAGTAGGGAAGCTGCTGGAGAAGATACTGATGGATAGGATCAATTTAAATTTGGAAGAAAATAATGTCATGATTTTGTGCAAGGAAGGTCATGTCTTTTTTTAATCAACTTAATAGAATGTTTTGAGGAAGTTACAAAGTTGTTTGATGAGTAAAGAGCTGTAGATGTCATATACGTGGACTTCAGTAAGACATTTGATAAGGTTCCCCATGGTAGGCGGATGGAGAAAGTGAAGTCGCATGGGGTCCAAGGTGTACTAGCTAGATGGATAGAGAACTGGCTGGGCAGCAGCAGACAGAGAGTAGTAGTGGAAGGGAGTTTCTCAAAATGGAGAACTGTGACCAATGGTGTTCCACAGGGATCTGTGCTGGAACCATTGTTCTTTCTGATATACATAAATGATCTGGAGGAAGGTATTGGTGGACTGATTAGCAAGTTTGCAGATAACACTAAGATTGGTGGAGCAGCAGATAGTGAAGGGGACTTTCAGAGAATACAGCAGAATACAGATAGATTGGAGAGCTGGGTGGAGAAATGGCAGATGGAGTTCAATCCAGCCAAATGTGAGGTGATGCATTTTGAAAGATACAATTCAACAGTGAACTGTACGGTACATGGAAAAGCCCTGGGGAAAATTGATGTATAAAGAGACCTGGGTGTTCAGGTCCATTGTACCCTAGAGGTGGCAATGCAGGTCAATAGAGTGGTCAAGAAGGCATACAGCATGTTTTCCTTCATCAATCGGGTTATTGAGTACAAGAGTTGGCAGGTCATGTTACAGTTGTATAGGACTTTGGTTCGGCCACATTTGGAATACTGCGTACAGTTCTGGTTGCCACATTACCAAAGGATGTGTGGATGCTTTGGAGAGGGTGCAGGGGAGGTTCACCAGGTATGGAGGGTGCTAGCTATGAAGAAAAGTTGAATAGATTAGGATTATTTTCATTAGAAAATGGAGGTTGAGGATGGGCCTGATTGAGGTCTACAAAATCATGAGAGGTATAGACAGGGTGGATAGCAAGAAGCTTTTTCCCAGAGTGGGGTCTCAATTACTCAGGGTCACGAGTTCAAAGTGAGGAGAAACATTTAGGGGAGATATGCGTGGAAAGTTCTTAATGCAGAGGGTGGTGGGTGCCTGGAGCACATTGCCAGCGGAGATGGTAGAGGCGGGCAAGATAGCATCATTTATGATGTATCTAGATGGACACATGATTGGACAGGGAGAAGGGCAGGCAGACCCTTAGAAAATAGGCGACAGGCTGAGATAGAGGATCGGAATTGGCGCAGGCTTGGAGGGCTGAAGGGCCTGTTCCGGTGGTTTAATTTTCTTTGTTCTTTGTTTGTCATAACTCACTAGTTCATCTGCAATTATCTTAAAGCTCTGACCTCATGTTACTGACTGTCCTACCAGTAGGAAAGGATTTCTTCTTGTGTAAATGGTCAAAATCCTCCACAATCCTGAACACCTTAAACCTCCTGTTCTCCAACCTGTCCACATCATTAAAGTCCGTTATCCCTAGTGCTATTCATGTAAATTACACAAAAACCAGCCCACAGTTAGAATTTCACACTGACACACGCCCAATTTGCACACAGACACACAAACAGGAAAGTGCCCACGCACACGCACATACACATAGCTATACACAGACACACAAACAGGCACAAACATGCATATTTGCACACACATTTGCAGACATATGCAAAAGCAGGCACACAGGATCAAACACGTGAACATACACACTTGCACACAGATGCACAAACAAGCACACAGGTGCACATGCACACACTATTGCACACACACTGGGTTGTACACAGTTGTACAAACAGGCACACGCATATGCATGCGCGCACACACATACAGTTGCACACAGGCAGACAAACAGGCACGTGGACACACACACAGGCACACATATTTGCACATACACGCACACACACACTGTTGCATACACAGAGGCACAGACACACACACATCCAAATGTCCACACTTCTAAATACATTTATGCAACTGCACATGCACACACACATATTCACAGACACACAGATACACATGACGACATCTACGGATCTTTGCATACACAAATGCACACACACACACACACACACACACACGCAATACATCCTGCTCACTCACACAGACTCTCTCACCCTCACACATACACATAAATCCTTATGTTGGCACTAAGACAATTCCACTGGGAACTCTGCGTGCATCCTTTCATTTGTAGCTTTCCTGAATACTGTGTGAACCTTCCTACTCACTGATTCATGACTTTACTCCCCTCACTGAATGAATTGAAACATTTGTAGCTGTTTTATTTTTGTCTCAGTGACAGAAAGCTCAGCAAAACTGCTTCCCATTCTCACCATACACCTCCCTTTAATCAGGAAAAGACATTAATTAGCACAATCGGCTGGCGGAGACACCGTGGAACAGCTCATCCTCATATTAACACTTACTAAAAACGTCAGTGGAAATGAGAAGTAGCATAGTGCAGTAAGGGATTGAGAATAACACGGAGATCAGAGGCAGCAAATGGGCCAACAACATTAAAAACATATCATAGTCATATTCCACAGCATTCTCAATAAACAGCCTTTACAACATTCAAACATGAAGATTGTTACAGTGAGGGCTGTGGGGTAAATCAGAGCGTGTTACAGTGAGGGATGTGGGGTATATCAGAGTGTTACAGTGAGGGGTGTGAGGTAAATCAGAGAGTGTTACAGTGAGGACTATATCAGAGAGTGAGGGGTGTGGGGTAAATCAGAGCGTGTTACAGTGAGGGGTGTGGGGTATATCAGAGTGCTACAGTGAGGGTGTAGGGTGTGGAACAGCTCATCCTCACATTAACACTTACTAACATTAAAAAGGGATTGAGAATAACACGGAGATCAGAGGCAGCAAATGGGCCAACAACATTAAAAACATATCATAGTCATATTCCACAGCATTCTCAATAAACAGCCTTTACAACATTCAAACATGAAGATTGTTACAATGAGGTGTGTGGGGTAAATCAGAGAGTGTTACAGTGAGGACTATATCAGAGAGTGAGGGGTGTGGGGTAAATCAGAGCGTGTTACAGTGAGGGGTGTGGGGTATATCAGAGTGCTACAGTGAGGGTGTAGGGTGTGGAACAGCTCATCCTCACATTAACACTTACTAACATTAAAAAGGGATTGAGAATAACACGGAGATCAGAGGCAGCAAATGGGCCAACAACATTAAAAACATATCATAGTCATATTCCACAGCATTCTCAATAAACAGCCTTTACAACATTCAAACATGAAGATTGTTACAATGAGGTGTGTGGGGTAAATCAGAGAGTGTTACAGTGAGTGGTGTGGGGTACGTCAGAGTGTGTTACAGTGATGGGTGTAGGGTATATCAGAGAGTGTTACAGTGAGGGCTGTGGGGTGTATCAGAGTGCTACACTGAGGGGTGAGGGGTAAATCAGAGTGTTATGGTGAGGGGTGTGGGTAAATTAGAGAGTGTAACAGTGAAGGGTATGGGGTAAATCAGAGAGAGTTACAGTGAGGTGTGTGGAGTAAATCAGAGTGTTACAGTGAGGAGTGTGGGGTAAATCAGAGAGTGTTAAGTGAGGTGTGTGGGCTATATCAGAGAGTGTTACAGTGAGGGCTGTGGGGTATATCAGAATGTTACAGTGAGGAGTGTGGGGTAAATCGGAATATTACAGTGAGAGGTATGGAGTAAATCAAAGAGTTTCAGTGAGGGGTATGGGGTATATGGGAGAGTGTTACAGTGAGGGGTGTGAGGTATATCAGAGAGTGTTACATTGAGGACTGTGGAGTATATCAGAGAGTGTTACAGTGAGGGTGTGGGGTATATCAGAGAGTGTTACAGTGAGGGGTGTAGGGTATATCAGAGAGTGTTACAGTGAGAGGTGTGGGGTATATCAGAGGGTGTTACAGTGAGAGGTGTGGGGTATATCAGAGAATGTTACAGTGAGGGCTGTGGGGCATATGAAAATGTGTTACAGTGATGGGTGTGGGTTACATCAGAGAGTGTTAAAGTGAGGGGTATGGGGTATATCAGAAAGCATTACAGTGAGTGGTGTGGGGTATATCAGAGAGTGTTACACTGAAGGATGCGGAGTATATCAGAAAGTGTCACAGTGATGGGTTGTGGGGTACATCTGAGAGTGTTACATTGAAGGATGTGGGGTATATGAGAGAGAGTTACAGTGATGGGTGTGGGGAACATCACAGAGTGTTACAGTGAGTGGTGTGGGGTATATCAGAGAGGGTTACAGTGAGTGGTGTGGGGTACATCTGAGAGTGTTGCACTGAAGGAGGTGTTGCAGAGATGGGGTTGTGGGGTATATCGGAGAGTGTTACAGTGAGGGGTATGGGGTATATCAAAAAGTGTTACATTGGGTGGTGTGGGTAAATTAGAGACTATTATAATTATGGGTGTGGGGTATATCAGAAAGTGTTACAGTGATGGGTGTAGTATATATCAAAGAGTGTGACATCGAGCGGGTGATGTACATCAGAGTGTGTTACAGTGATAGGTGTGGGGTACATCAGAGAGTGTTACAGTGAGGGGTTTGGGTATATCAGAGAGTGTTACAGTGAGGGATGTGGCGTACATCAGAGAGTGTTGCACTAAAGGATGTCGGATATATCAGAAAGTGTTGCAGTGATGGGGTTGTGGTGTACATCAGAGAGTGTTACAGTGATGGGTGTCGGGTACATCAGACAGTGTTCCAGTGAGGGATGTGGAGTATATCAGTGAGTGTTACAGTGAGGGTTGTGGGGTATATCAGAGAATGTTACAGTGAGGGCTGTGGGGCATATGAAAATGTGTTACAGTGATGGGTGTGAGGTATATCAGAGAGTGTTACAGTGAGTGGTGTGGGATACATCAAAGAGTGTTACAGTGAGAGGTGTGGGGTATATCAGAGAGTATTACAGTGAGGGATGTGGGGTATATCAGAGAGTGTTACAGTGAGGAGTGTGGGGTATATCAGAGTGTTACAGTGAGGGGTGTGGGGTATATCAGAGAACGTTACAGTGAGGGCTGTGGGGGATATGAAAATGTGTTACAGTGATGGGTGTGGGTTACATCAGAGAGTGTTACAGTGAGGGGTGTGTGGTATATCAGAGAGCGTTACGGTGAGGGGTGTAGGGTATATCAGAGAGTGTTACAGTGAGTGGTGTGGGGTACATCAAAGAGTGTTGCACTGAACGATGTGGAGTATATCAGAAAGTGTCACAGTGATGGGGTTGTGGGGTACATCAGAGAGTGTTACAATGAGGGATGTGGGGTATATCAGAGAGTGTTACAGTGAGAGGTGTGGGGTATATCAGAGAGTGTTACAGTGAGGGCTGTGGGGCATATGAAAATGTGTTACAGTGATGGGTGTGGGTTACATCAGAGAGTGTTACAGTGAGTGGTGTGGGGTATATCAGAGAGTGTTACATTGGGGAATGTGGGGTATATCAGAGAGTGTTACATTGAGGGGTGTGGGGTATATGAGAGAGTGTTACAGTGAGGGGTGTGGGATATATCAGAGAGTGTTACAGTGAGGAGTGTGCGGCATATGAAAATGTGTCACAGCAACAGGTGTGGGGTATATCAGAGCGTGTTACAGTGAGTGGTGTGGCGTTTATCAGAGAGTGTTACACTGAAGGAGGTGGGGTATATCGGAAAGTGTTGCAGTGATGGGGTTGTGGGGTATATCGGAGAATGTTACTGTGAGGGGTATTGGGTATATCAAAAACTGTTACATTGGGTGGTGTGGGTAAATTAGAGACTGTCTTTATTGTCATTATGGGTGTGGGGTATATCAGAGAGTGTTACAGTGAGGGGTTTGGGGTACAGCAGAGAGTGTTACAGTGACTGGTGTGGGGTATATTAGAGAGTGTTACAGTGAGGGGTGAAGGGCATACGAAAATTTGATACTGTGACGGATGTGGGGTATATCAGAGAGTGTTACAGTGAGCGGTGTGGGGTATTTCGAAGAGTCTTACAGTGAGGAACATGGGGTATAACAAAAAGTGTTACATTGGGTGGTGTGGGTAAATTAGAGACTGTTGTCATTATGGTGTGGGGTATATCAGAAAGAGTTACAGTGAGAGGTGTGGGGCATATCAGAGAGTGTTACAGTGAGGGGCGTGGGATACATCAGAGAGTGTTACAGTAATGGGTTTGGGGTACAGCAGAAAGTGTTACAGCAACTGGTGTGGGGTATATCAGAGAGTGTTACAGTGTCTGGCGTGGGGTATATCAGAGAGTGTTACAGTGAGGGGTGTAGGGCATAGGAAAATGTGATACTGTGACGGATGTGAGGTATATCAGAGTGTTACAGTGAGGGGTGTGGTGTATATCAGAGAATGTTACATGAGGGATGTGGGGCATATGAAAATGTGTTACAGTGATGGGGTTGTGGGGTATATTAGAGAGTGTTACGGAGAGATGTGTGGGGTATATTAGTGTCAGAGTGAGAGGTGTGGGGTATATCAGAGAGTGTTACAGTGAGGGGTGTGGGGTATATCAGAGAGTGTTACAGTGAGTGGTGTGGTGTACATCAGTGAGTGTTGCACTGAAGGACATGGGGTATATCAGAAAGTGTTGCAGTGATGGGGTTGTGGGGTATGTCAGAGAGTGTTACAGTGAGGGGTATGGGGTACATTAGAGAGTGTTACATTGATGGGTGTGGGGTACATCAGAGAGGGTTACAGTGAGGGGTGTGGGGTACATCAGAGAGTGTTACATTGAGGGGTGTGGCATATGTCAGAGAATGTTACAGTGAACGGTGTGGGTAATATCAGAGTGTTACAGTCAGGAGTGTGGGGTAAATTGGAGTGTTACAGTGAGAGGTATGGAGTAAATCAAAGAGTTTCAGTGAGGGGTATGGGGTATATGAAAGAGTGTTACAGTGAGGGGTATGAGGTATATCAGAGAGTGTTACATTGAGGAGTGTGGAGTATATCAGAGATGTTACAGTGAGGGGAGTGGGGTATATCAGAGAGTGTTACAGTGAGGAGTGTGGTATATATCAAGCGAGTGTTACATTGAGGAGTGTCTTGTATATCAGAGTGTTACAGTGAGAGGTGTGGGGCATATCAGAGAGTGTTACAGTGACTGGCGTGGAGTATATCAGAGAGTGTTACAGTGAGGGGTGTAGGGCATAGGAAAATGTGATACTGTGACGGATGTGGGGTATATCAGAGTGTTACAATGAGGCGTGTGGGATATATCAGAGAGTGTTACAGTGAGGGGTGTGGTGTATATCAGAGAATGTTACATGAGGGATGTGGGGCATATGAAAATGTGTTACAGTGATGGGGTTGTGGGGTATATTAGAGAGTGTTACGGAGAGATGTGTGGGGTATATTAGTGTCAGAGTGAGAGGTGTGGGGTATATCAGAGAGTGTTACAGTGAGGGGTGTGGGGTATATCAGAGAGTGTTACAGTGAGTGGTGTGGTGTACCTCAGTGAGTGTTGCACTGAAGGACATGGGGTATATCAGAAAGTGTTGCAGTGATGGGGTTGTGGGGTATGTCAGAGAGTGTTACAGTGAGGGGTATGGGGTATATCAGAGAGTGTTACATTGATGGGTGTGGGGTACATCAGAGAGGGTTACAGTGAGGGGTGTGGGGTACATCAGAGAGTGTTACATTGAGGGGTGTGGCATATGTCAGAGAATGTTACAGTGAACGGTGTGGGTAATATCAGAGTGTTACAGTCAGGAGTGTGGGGTAAATTGGAGTGTTACAGTGAGAGGTATGGAGTAAATCAAAGAGTTTCAGTGAGGGGTGTGGGGTATATGAGAGAGTGTTACAGTGAGGGGTATGAGGTATATCAGAGAGTGTTACATTGAGTAGTGTGGAGTATATCAGAGAGTGTTACAGTGAGGGGTGTGGTATATATCAAGCGAGTGTTACATTGAGGAGTGTCTTGTATATCAGAGAGTGTTACAGTGAGGGGTGTGGTGTATATCAGAGAGTGTTACAGTATGAGGTGTGGGGTATATCAGACAGTGTTACAGTGAGGATTGTGGGGAATATCAGAGAGTGTTACAGTGTGGGGTGTAAGGTATATCAGAGAGTGTTACAGTAATGGGTTTGGGGTACAGCAGAGAGTGTTACAGTATGAGGTGTGGGGTATATCAGACAGTGTTACAGTGAGGATTGTGGGGAATATCAGAGAGTGTTACAGTGCGGGGTATAAGGTATATCAGAGAGTGTTACAGTGAGTGGTGTGGGGAACATCAGAGAGTGTTACACTGAAGGATACATCAGAAAGTGTTGCAGTGATGGGGTTTTGGGGTAGATCAGAGAGCGTTACAGTGGGGGGTATGGGGTATATCAGAGAGTGTTATAGTAAAGGGTGTGGGGTATATCAGAGAGTGTTACAGTAAGAGGTGTGGTGTGTATCAGACAGTGTTACAGTGATGGGTGTGGGGTATATTAGAAAATGTTGCATTGAGTGGTGTGGGGTACATCAGAGAGTGTTGCACTGAAGGATGTGGGATATATCAGAAAGTATTGCGGTGATGGGGTTGCAGGGTATATCAGAGAGTGTTACAGTGAGAGGTATGGGGTACATCCGAATATGTTACAGTGATGGGTGTGGGGTACATCAGAGAGTGTTATAATGAGGGATGTGGGGTATACCAGAGAGTGTTACAGTGATGGGTGTGGGGTACATCAGAGAGTGTTATAATGAGGGATGTGGGGTATACCAGAGAGTGTTACAGTGATGGGTGTGGGGTATATCAGAGAGTGTTACAGTGAGGGGTAAGGGGTACATTAGAGAGTGTTACAGTGAGGGGTGTGGGGTATATCAGAGAGTGTTACAGTAAAGGGTGTGGGGTATATCAGAGAGTGTTACCGTCAGGAGCGTGGGGCATATGAAAATGAGTTACAGCGATGCGTGTTACAGTGAGCGGTGTCGGGTATATCAGAGAAGGTTACAGTGAGTGGTGTGGGGTACATCGGTGAGCGTTGCACTGATTGAGGTGGGTATATCGGAAAGTGTTGCAGAGATGGGCTTGTGGAGTATATCGGAGAGTGTTACAGTGAGGGGTATGGGGTATATCAAAAAGTGTTACATTGGGTGGTGTGGGTAAATGTGTTACAGCGACGGGTGTGGGGTATATCAGAGTGTGTTACATTGAGAGGTGTGGGGTATATCAGAGAGTGTTACAGTGAGTGGTGTGGGGTACATGAGAGAGTATTGCACTGAAGGATGTGGGGTATATGAGAAAGTGTTGCAGTGATGGGGTTGTAGGGTATATCAGAGAGTGATACAGTGAGGGGTGTGGGGTATATCACAGTGTGTTACAGTGAGAAGTGTGGGATATATCAGAGAGTGTTACAGTGAGAAGTGTGGGGTATATCAGAGAGCGTTATATTGAGGAGTGTGGTGTGTATCAGAGAGTGTTACAGTGAGCGGTGTGGGGTATATCAGAGAGTTAGAGTGAGTGGTGTGGGGTATATCAGAGATTGTTGCACTAAAGGATGTGGGGTATATCAGAAAGTGTTGCAGTGATGGGGTTGTGGGGTACATCAGAAAGTGTTACTGTGAGGGGAGGGGTGCATCAGAGTGTGTTACAGTGATGGGTGTGGAGTACATCAGAGTTACAGTGAGGGATGTGGAGTATATCAGAGACTGTTACGGTAATGGGTGTGGGGTACATCAGAGAGTGTTACAGTGAGGGGTGGAGTATATCAGAGAATGTTACAGTGAGAGCTGTGGGGCATATGAAAATGTGTTACAGTGATGAGTGTGGGTTACATCAGAGAGTGTTACAGTGAGGTGTGTGGGGTATATCAGAGACTGTTCCAGTGAGGGGTGTGGGGTATATCAGAGAGTAGAGTGTTACAGTGAGTAGTGTGGGTTACATCAGAGAGTGTTGCACTGAAGGATATATCAGAAAGTGTTGCAGTGATGGGGTTGTGGGGTATATCAGAGAGTGTTACAGTGAGGGGTATGGGGTACATCAGAGATTGTTATAGTGAGGGGTGTGGAGTATATCAGAGAGTGTCACACTGAGGGGTGTAGGTATATCAGAGAGTGTTACAGTGAGAGGTGTGGGGTTTATCAGAGAGTGTTACAGCGAGGCGTGTGGGTTATATCAGAGAGTGTTACAGTGAGCGGTGTGGGGTACATCGATGAGTGTTGCACTGAGTGAGGTGTGGTATATCGGAAAGTGTTGCAGAGATCGTTTTGTGGGTATATCGGAAAGTATTACAGTGAGGATTATGGGGTATTTCAAAAAGTGTTACATTGGGTGGTGTGCGTAAATTAGAGACTGGTATACTTATGGGTGTGCAGTATATCAGAAGGTGTTACAGTGAGAGGTGTGGGGTATATCAGAGAGTGTTACAGCGACTGGTGTGGGCTATATCAGAGAGTGTTACAGTGAGGGGTGTAGGGCATAGGAAAATGTGTTACAGCGACGGGTGTGGGGTATATCAGAGTGTTACAGTGAGCGGTGTGGGGTGTATCAGAGAGTGTCGCACTAAAGGACGTGGGGTATATCAGAAAGTGTGGCAGTGATGGGGCTGTGGGGTACATCAGAGAGTATTACAATGAGGGATGTAGGGTATATCAGAGAGTGTTACAGTGATGGGTGTGGGGAACATCAGAGAGTGTTAAATTGAGAGGTGTTGAGTATATCAGACAGTGTTATAGTGAGGGGTCTAGGATATATCAGAGTGTGTTACAGTGATTGGTGTGGGATACATCAGAGAGTGTTACAGTGAGGGGTATGGTGTGCATCAGAATGTGTTACAGTGATACATGTGGGGTGCATCAAAGAGTGTTACATTGAGGAGTGTTGGGTACATCGCAGAGTGTTACTGTGAGGGGTGTGGGGTATATCAGAGAGTGTTACAGTGAGGGACGTGGTATATATCAAAGAGTGTTACAGTGATGGGTGTGGGGTACATCAGAGAGCATTACAATGAGGGATGTGGGGTATATCAAAGCGTGTTACAGTGAGGGGTGTGGGGTACATTAGAGAGTGTTACAGTGAAGGGTGTGGGGTATATCAGAGAGTGTTACAGTCAGGAGTGTGGGGCATATTAAAATGTGTTACAGTGACGCGTGTGGGGTATGTCAGAGACTGTTACAGTGAACGGTGTGGGGTATATCAGAGAGTGTTACAGTGAGTGGTGTGGAATACATCGGAGAGTGTTGCACTGAATAAGGTGGGGGTATATCGGAAAGTGTTGCAGTGATGGGATCGTGGAGTATATCGGAGAATGTTCCAGTGAGGGGTGTCGGGTATATCAGAGAGTGTTACATTGAGGAGGTTGGAGTATACCAGAGAGTGCTACAGTGAGGGGTATGGGGTATATCAGATAGTGTTACAGTGAGTGGTGTGGGGTACATGAGAGAGTATTGCACTGAAGGATGTGGGGTATATGAGAAAGTGTAGCAGTGATGGGGTTGTAGGGTATATCAGACAGTGTTACGGTGAGAGGTGTGGGATATATCAGAGAGTGTTACATTGAGGAGTGTGGGGTATATCAGAGAGTGTTACAGTGAGCGGTGTGGGGTACATCAGAGAGTGTTGAACTAAAGGAACTGGTATATTTCAGAAAGTGTTGCAGTGATGGGGTTGTGGGGTACATCAGAGAGTGTTACAGTGAGGGGTTTGGAGTACATCAGAGAGTGTTAGTTAGAGGTTGGGGTATGTCAGAGAGTGTTACAGTGAGGGGAGTGGGGTATACCAGAGAAAGTTACAGTGAGGGCTGTGAGGCATATGAAAATGTGTTACAGTGAGGGGCGTGGGGTATATCAGAGACTGTTACCTTGAGGGGTGTGGGGTATCAGAGAGTGTCACAGTGAGTAGTGTGGGTTACATCAGAGAGTGTTGCACTGAAAAATATATCAGAAAGTGTTGCAGTGATGGGGTTGTGGGGTATATCAGAGAGTGTTACAGTGAGGGGTGTGGGGTACATCAGGGATTGTTACAGTGAGGGGTGTGGGGTACATCTGTGTTATAGTGAGGGATGTGGAGCATGTCAGACAGTGTTACACTGAGGGGTGTAGGGTATATCAGAAAGTGTAACAGTAAGAGGTATGGGGTATATCAGAGAGTGTTACAGTGAGGGGTGTGCGGTACATCAGAGAGTGTTACAGTAAAGGGTGTGGGGTATATCAGAGAGCGTTACAGTCAGGAGTGTGGGGCATATGAAAATGAGTTACAGCGACGTGTGTGGGTTATATAAGAGAGTGTTACAGTGAGCAGTTTGGAGTATATCAGAGAGGGTTACAGTGAGTGGTGTGGGGTACATCGGTGAGTGTTGCACTGAATGAGGTGGGGTATATTAGAAAGTGTTGCAGAGTTGGGATTGTGGGGTATATCGGAGAGTGTTCCAGTGAGGGGTATGGGGTTTCTTAAAAAGTGTTACATTGGGTGGTGTGGGTAAATTAGAGACTGTTATAATTATGGGTGTGGGGTATATCCGAAGGTGTTACAGTGATGGGTGTGGCATATATCAAAGAGTGTTACAGTGAGGGGAGTGGGGTACATCAGAGTGTGCTACAGTGATGGGTGTGGGGTATATCAGAGAATATTACAATGAGGAGTGTAGGGCATATGAAAATGTGTTACAGCGACGGGTGTGGGGTCGATCAGAGAGTGTTATAGTGATGGGTGTGGTATATATCAAAGAGTGTTACAGTGAGGGGAGTGGGGTACATCAGAGAGTGTTACAGTGAAGGATATATCAGAAGGTGTTGCTGTGATGGAGTTGTGGGGTATATCAGAAAGTGTTACAGTGAGGGGAAGGGGTGCATCAGAGTGTGTTACAGTGATTGGTGTGGGGTACATCAGAGAGTGTTACACTGAGGGGTGTAGGGTAAATCAGACAGTGTTACTGTAAAGGGTGTGGGGTATATCAAAGAGTGTTACTGTCGGGAGTGGGGGGCATATGAAAATGAATTACAGCGACACGTGTGGGTTATATCAGAGAGTGTTACAGTGAGCAGTTTGGGGTATATCAGAGAGGGTTACAGTGAGTGGTGTGGGGTACATCGGTGAGTGTTGCACTGAATGAGGTGGGGTATATCGGAAAGCGTTGCAGAGGTGGGGTTGTGGGGTATATCGGAGAGTGTTCCAGTGAGGGGTATGGGGTATATCAAAAAGTGTTACATTGGGTGGTGTGGGTAAATTAGAGACTTTTATAATTATAGGTGTGGGTATATCAGAAGGTGTTACAGTGAGAGCTGTGGGGCATATGAAAATGTGTTACAGTGATGGGTGTGGGTTACATCAGAGAGTGTTACAGTGAGGTGTGTGGGGTATATCAGAGACTGTTCCAGTGAGGGGTGTGGGGTATATCAGAGAGTGTTACAGTGAGTAGTGTGGGTTACATCAGAGAGTGTTGCACTGAAGGATATATCAGAAAGTGTTGCAGTGATGGGGTTGTGGGGAATATCAGAGATTGTTACAGTGAGGGGTGTGGGGTACATCAGTGTTACAGTGAGGGATGTGGAGTATATCAGAGAGTGTCACACTGAGGGGTGTAGGTATATCAGAGAGTATTACAGTGAGGGGTGTATGGTATATCAGAGAGTGTTACAGTGTGTGGTGTGGGGCACATCAGAGATTGTTGCACTGAAGGATGTATCAGAAAGTGTTGCAGTGATGGGGTTTTTGGGTAATTCGGAGAGAGTTACAGTGAGAGTTGTGGGCTATATCAGAGAATGTTCCAGTGAGGGATGTCGGGTATATCAGAGAGTGTTACATTGAGGAGGGTGGATTGTACCAGAGATTGTTACAGTGAAGGGTGTGGTGTATGTCAGAGTATGTTACAGTGAGGGCTATGGGGCATATGAAATGTGTGACAGTTATGGGTGTGGGGTATATCAGAGAGTGTTACAGTGAGGGGTGTGGGGTATATCAGAGAGTGTTACAGTGAGGGGTGTGAGGTATATCAGAGAGTGTTACAGTGAGGGGTTTGGGGTATATCAGAGAGTGTTACAGTGAGGGGTGTGAGGTATATCAGAGAGTGTTACAGTGAGTGGTTGGGGTACATCAGAAATTGTTGCACTGAAGGATATATCAGAAAGTGTTGCAGTGATGGGGTGTGGGGTACATCAGAGAGTGTTACAGTGAGGGGTTTGGGGTATATCAGAGAGTGTTACAGTGAGCGGTGTAAGGTATATCAGAGAGTGTTACAGTGAGTGGTGTGGGGCACATCAGAGATTGTTGCACTGAAGGATGTATCAGAAAGTGTTGCAGTGATGGGGTTGTGCGTTACATCAGAAAGTGTTACAGTGAGTGGAAGGTGTGCATCAGAGTGTGTTACAGTGATGGGTGTGGGTTACATCAGAGAGTGTTACAATGAGGGATGTGGGGTACATCAGAGAGTGTTACAGTGAGAGGCATGGTATATATCAAAGAGTGTTACAATGATGGGTGTGGGGTACATCAGAGAGTGTTACAGTGAGGGATGTGGAGTATATCAGAGAGTTCAAAGTTTGTGAGAAGATTTGTAGCTCGGGCGCTCGTTGTTGTGGTTCTGTTTGCTGAGCTGGGAGTTTTTCTTGCAAACGTTTCGTCCCCTTTCTAGGTGACATCTTCAGTGCTTGGGAGCCTCCTGTGAAGCGCTTCTGTGCTGACTCCTCCGGCATTTATACTGGTTTGAATCTGCCGCTTCCGGTTGTCAGTAGCTGTCCGCTGCAGTGGCCGGTATATAGGGTCTATGTCGATGTGTCTGTTGATCGAATTCGTGGATGAGTGCCATGCTTCTAGGAATTCCCTAGCTGTTCTCTGTTTGGCCTGTCCTATAATGGTGGTGTTGTCCCAATCGAATTCATGTTGTTTGTCATCCGAGTGTATGGCTACTAGGGATAGCTGGTTGTGTCGTTTTGTGGCCAGTTGGTGTTCATGGATGCGGGTTGTTAGCTGTCTTCCTGTTTGTCCTATGTAGTGTTTTGTGCAGACCTTGCATGGGATTTTGTAAACCACATTGGTTTTGCTCATGCTGGGAATTGGGTCCTTTTTCCTGGTGAGTTGTTGTCTGAGAGTGGCTGTTGGTTTGTGTGCTGTTATGAGTCCTAGTGGTCGCAGCAGTCTGGCTGTCAGTTCAGAAATGCTCCTGATGTATGGGAGTGTGGCCAGTCCTTTGGGTTGTGGCATGTCCTCATTTCGTTGTCTTTCCCTGAGGCATCTGTTAATGAAATTGTGTGGGTATCCGTTTTTGTTAAATACCTTGTATAGGTGTTCTTCTTCCTCTTTTTGTAGTTCAGGTGTGCTGCAGTGTGTTGTGACCCTTTTGAATAATGTCCTGATGCAACTTCGTTTGTGTGTGTTGGGGTGGTTGCTTTCATAGTTCAGGACTTGGTCTGTGTGTGTGGCTTTTCTGTATACCTTCGTGGTGAATTCTCCGTTCGGTGTTCTTTGTACCATCACATCCAGGAATGGGAGCTGGTTGTCCTTTTCTTCCTCTCTCGTGAATCGGATTCCTGTGAGTGTGGCGTTGATGATCCGGTGTGTGTTCTCTATGTCTGTGTTTTTTATGATTACAAAGGTGTCGTCCACGTATCTGATCCATAGTTTGGGTTGTAGTTGCGGTAAAACTGTTTTTTCTAACCTTTGCATAACTGCTTCTGCTATCAGTCCGGAGATTGGTGAGCCCATGGGTGTTCCGTTAATTTGTTCATATATCTGGTTGTTGAATGTGAAGTGTGTTGTAAGGCACAGGTCTAGTAGTTTAAGTATGCCGTCTTTGTTGATAGGTTCAGCGTCCTGTTGTCAGAGAGTGTTACACTGAGGGGTGTAGGGTATATCAGAGAGTGTTACACTGAGAGTTGTGGGGTATATCAGAGAGTGTTACAGTGAGGGGTGTGGTGGACATCAGAGAGTATTACAGTAAAGGGTGTGGGGTATATCAGAGAGTGTTACAGTCAGGAGTGTGGGGCATATGAAAATGAGTTACAGTGACGTGTGTGGGTTATATCAGAGAGTATTACAGTGAGCGGTGTGGGGTATATCAGAGAGGGTTACAGTGAGTGGTGTGGGATACTTCGGTGAGTGTTGCACTGAATGAGGTGGGGTATGTCGGAAAGTGTTGCATCGGTGGGGTTGTGGGGTATATTGGAGAGTGTTCCAGTGAGGGGTATGGGGTATATCAAAAAGTGTTACATTGGGTGGTGTGGGTAAATTAGAGACTGTTATAATTATTGGTGTGGGGTATATCAGCAGGTGTTACAGTGATGGGTGTGGTATGTATCAAAGAGTGCTACAGTGAGGGGAGTGGGGTACATCAGAGTGTGTTACAGTGATGGGTGTGGGGTATATCAGAGAGTGTTACAGTGAGAGGTGTGCGGTATATCAGAGAGTGTTACAGTGAGGGGTGTGGGGTATATCAGACAATGTTAAAGTGAGCGGTGTGGGGTATATCAGAGAGTTAGAGTGAGTGGTGTGGGGTACATCAGAGAGTGTTGCACTAAAGGATGTGGGGTATATCAGAAAGTGTTGCAGTGATGGGTTTGTGGGGTACATCAGAGAGTGTTACAATGAGGGATGTGTGGTATATCAGAGAGTATTACAGTGACGGGCTGGGGCTACATCAGAGAGTGTTACAGTGAGGGGTGTGGGATATATCAGAGTATTACATTGAGGAGTGTGGAGTATATCAGAGAGTGTTACAGTGAGCGGTGTGGGATACATCAGAGAGTTAGAGTGAGTGGTGTGGGGTACATCAGAGAGTGTTTCACTAAAGGATGTGGGGTATATCAGAAAGTGTTGCAGTGATGGGGTTGTGGGGTACATCAGAGAGTGTTACAGTGAGGGGTGTGGGATACATCAGAAAGTGTTCCAGTGAAGGAAGTGGAGTATATCAGACAATGTTGCAGTGTGGGATGTGGGGTATATCAGATAGTGTTACAGTGATGGGTATGGGTTACATCGGAGAGTGTTACAGTGAGGGATGTGGGGTATATCAGAGAGTGTTACAGTGAGAGGTGTGGGATACATTGGAGAGTGTTGCACTGAAGGATGTGGAGTATATCAGAAAGTGTCACAGTGATGGGGTTGTGGGGTACATCAGAGAGTGTTACATTGAGGGGGTGTGGGATATATCAGAGACTGTTACAGTGAGGAGTGTGGGACATATGAAAATGGGTTACAGCGACGGGTGTGGGGTATATCAGAGAGTGTTACAGTGAGTGGTGTGTGGTATATCAGAGAATGTTAGTGAGGGGCGTGGGGTATATCAGAGAGTATTACAGTGAGTGATGTGGGGTACATCAGAGAGTGTTGCACTGATGGATATATCAGAAAGTGTTGCAATGATGGAGTTGTGGGGTTTATCAGAGAGTGTTACAGTGAGGGGTGTGAGGTACATCAGAGATTGTTACAGTGAGGGGTGTGGGGTATATCAGAGAGTGTTACAGTGAGGGATGTGGAGTAAGACAGACAGTGTTACATTGAGGAGTGTGGGGTATATCAGACGGTGATACAGTGGAGAGGTGTGGGGTATATCAGAGAGTTTTACAGTGAGAAGTGTGGGGGTATCAGAGAGTGATACAGTGAGGGGTGTGGGGTATATCAGAGAGTGTTACAGTGATTGGTGTGGGGTACATCAGAGAGTGTTGCACTGGAGGATGTGGAGTATATCAGAAAGTGTCACAGTGATGGGGTTGTGGGGTACATCAGAGAGTGTTACAATGAGGGATGTGGGGTATATCAGAGAGTTTTACAGTGTCGGGTGTGGGGTACATCAGAGAGTGTTACATTGAGGGGTGTGGGGTATATCAGAGAGTCTTACAGTGAGGGGTGTGGGATATATCAGAGTATTACATTGAGGAGTGTGGAGTATATCAGAGAGTGTTACAGTGAGCGGTGTGGGGTATATCAGAGAGTTAGAGTGAGTGGTGTGGGGTACCTCAGAGAGTGTTTCACTAAAGGATGTGGGGTATATCAGAAAGTGTTGCAGTGATGGGTTTGTGGGGTACATCAAAGAGTGTTGCAATGAGGGATGTGTGGTATATCAGAGAGTCTTACAGTGATGGGTTTGGGGTACCTCAGAGAGTGTTGCACTGAAGGAGGTGGGGTATATCAGAGAGTTTTACAGTGTCGGGTGTGGGGTACATCAGAGAGTGTTACAGTGAGAGGTGTGATGTACATCAGAGAGTGTTACATTGAGGGGTGTGGGGTATATCAGAAAGTCTTACAGTGAGGGGTGTGGGATATATCAGAGTATTACATTGAGGAGTGTGGAGTATATCAGAGAGTGTTACAGTGAGCGGTGTGGGATACATCAGAGAGTTAGAGTGAGTGGTGTGGGGTACATCAGAGAGTGTTTCACTAAAGGATGTGGGGTATATCAGAAAGTGTTGCAGTGATGGGGTTGTGGGGTACATCAGAGAGTGTTACAGTGAGGGGTGTGGGATACATCAGAAAGTGTTCCAGTGAAGGAAGTGGAGTATATCAGACAATGTTGCAGTGTGGGATGTGGGGTATATCAGATAGTGTTACAGTGATGGGTATGGGTTACATCAGAGAGTGTTACAGTGAGGGATGTGGGGTATATCAGAGAGTGTTACAGTGAGAGGTGTGGGATACATTGGAGAGTGTTGCACTGAAGGATGTGGAGTATATCAGAAAGTGTCACAGTGATGGGGTTGTGGGGTACATCAGAGAGTGTTACATTGAGGGGGTGTGGGATATATCAGAGACTGTTACAGTGAGGAGTGTGGGACATATGAAAATGGGTTACAGCGACGGGTGTGGGGTATATCAGAGAGTGTTACAGTGAGTGGTGTGTGGTATATCAGAGAATGTTAGTGAGGGGCGTGGGGTATATCAGAGAGTATTACAGTGAGTGATGTGGGGTACATCAGAGAGTGTTGCACTGACGGATATATCAGAAAGTGTTGCAATGATGGGGTTGTGGAGTTTATCAGAGAGTGTTACAGTGAGGGATATGGAGTAAGACAGACAGTGTTGCAGTGAGGGGTGCAGGGTATATCAGAAAGTGTTGCAGTGAGAGGTGTGGGGTATATCAGAGAGTGTTACATTGAGGAGTGTGGGGTATATCAGAGAGCGTTACAGTGAGGGGTGTGGGTTACAACAGAGAGTGTTATAGTGAGGAATGTGGGGTACATCAGAGAGCGTTACAGTGAGAGGTGTGGGGTATATCAGAGAGTCTTACAGTGATTGGTGTGGGGTACATTAGAGAGTGTTGCACTGGAGGATGTGGAGTATATCAGAAAGTGTCACAGTGATGGGGTTGTGGGGTACATCAGAGAGTGTTACAGTGAGAGGTGTGATGTACATCAGGGAGTGTTACATTGAGGGGTGTGGGGTATATCAGAGAGTCTTACAGTGAGGGGTGTGGGATATATCAGAGTATTACATTGAGTAGTGTGGAGTATATCAGAGAGTGTTACAGTGAGTGGTGTGGGGTATATCAGAGAGTTAGAGTGAGTGGTGTGGGGTACATCAGAGAGTGTTGCACTAAAGGATATGGGGTATATCAGAAAGTGTTGCAGTGATGGGTTTGTGGGGTACATCAAAGAGTGTTGCAATGAGGGGTGTGGGGTATATCAGAGAGCATTACAGTGAGAGGTGTGGGGTATATCAAAGAGTGTTACAGTGAGTGGTGTGGGGTACATCAGAGAGTGTTCCACTGAAGGGGGTGGGATATTTCAGACCACTCTGGCCTATCACCCTCACCTTGACCTCCTTCCACCTATCGCATTTCCAACGCCCCTCCCCCAAGTCCCTCCTCCCTAACTTTTATCTTAGCCTGCTTGGCACACTCTCCTCATTCCTGAAGAAGGGCTCATGCCCGAAACGTCGATTCTCATGATCTTTGGATGCTACCTGACCTGCTGCGCTTTTCCAGCAACACATTTTCAGCTTTGTAACATTTTTTTGACAGGCTTGACGTCATTTGGGGATAGATGCAGAATAAAAGACTGCACAAAAAATGACACAAAGCCATCCAACGGAAGCTGCTAACAGGGAGAGACCTGGATTTCAAGGCAGCTTTCAAAATTGCCACCTCAATGGAGTTGGCCACAAGCGAAGAAACCCTGTTGATGCCTGAGTATATCATGTAGTGGAAACTCGGCAGAGTGCAGTACCAGCCGTAAAATGCTGCCGATGGGGCAAGAGTGGTCACAGAATCGACATGATGGACTCAAGAAGCCCAGTGTTGCAGGTGGCAGAAAGTTGGCTATAGTGCCTGAAATTGCTGGGTACAACCCAACCAAGAAATGGGGAGTTAGAAAGAAAAACCCTGAGGACAAGGCATAAGGTACATGCTGCCAGTCAAACCTTAGATTGGGAGTCAGGGACCCACAGGAGATGCAGAAGGCCTGGAGTCAGCAGAGTTTTGGCCAAACATCTTGCTGGTATGGGGCGAAGCTGATCGTTTCTGGATTTTTCCCAAATTAGTAAAGTTTGAAGTGGATACGGATGCAGTAGTGTCCCTCTATGAGGAGAAATTGAATCCTGCCAAGATTATACTAAGGACAAATGTAGAACAAGTGATGCCCTGAAGAGCTAAGTACTGATGAAAGTACAGTTAAGAGACCAGTGTGCAGAATTGATACTTCACTAGTAAAGGGTGAATACGTGCATTATTCGGCACTTCTGGTTACAAAAAGTAAGACTGAATTGGGGAGTGGTTAATAGGCTGGCTGACTCAATCATGAGTTTGCAAGAGGTCCCAGACAAGTGTAAGGAAGTCTTCAAAGGAACCCTTCAAATGAAAGCAGTCAAAACTAAACTATAGCTGAAGCCAGAGACTTGTCCATGGAATCTGAAGGCACGTCAATACTGTATGCTATCTGCCCTAACATGGTGGTGGTACTGGAATGGCTGGTAAATCTAAGAGGGTAGGAACCAGTAACCACCAGTGAATGGACCACTCCATCATTCCAATCTTAAAAACAGATGGTGTGCTGAGGTGTGGGGACTTTACAGTCACAGTCCCAAGTCCTGCAGATCAATACCCCCTTCCACTCATTGAGGACCTGTTCAGTGCAGTGGTGAGGGAAAGATGTTTTCAAAAATGGGTCTGTTACAGGCATACTTACAAGACAGGGATGACAAATGAGTTCCAGGCTGTATTCCAGAGGGACCATGCATCAACTATTAAGTGGGTTTTCAGGAGTCCAGTGTTAACTGGATGATACTGAAAACAACAAATGCTGGAGATCACAGTGGGTCAGGCAGCATCCATGGAGGGAGAGAAAGCTGGTATTTCAAGTCTAGATGACTCTTCATCAGATATTTTGATTACTGGGTCCTCCAAAGAGGAGCATTTGGGAAATTTCGAAGGAACCCTAAAAAGGTTGCAGGAACACAACTGAAAAGTAAAAAGAGAAAAACGTGAGTTATTTGAAGGCTGTACAGAGGACCTCTAATTGACAGCAACGGACTACACGAGGCGCCCAAAAATATGGAGACTGTCATTGAAGGCCCCGGGCCAAGAATGTGTCTCAACTGAGAATGTTCTTGGGACTTGTGAATTACTGTGGCAAGTTCACCTCTGATTTGGCAACCATTCGTAAACCTCTGCCTTAGTTGCTGGAAAAGAACCCAGGAATGTGAAGTGGCTTACCAGGAGATAGAGCAAGCCTTAAAAAAATCGCAACTGTTAACGCAGTTCGACCCCAAGTTGCTACTGCAGTTGGCCTTGCCTTATGGGTTTGGCACTGGACTGTCACACATTTGACCATGTTAGGCCCATTGTGTTCACACTGAGGTCAGTAACAACTGTGGAGGAAAAATATGATCAAGTTGACAAATAAGGTTTGAGCATTATGTTTGGTGTTTTGAAGGTCACCCATTTCCTTTACAGCAGGCACTTTGTGCTGATGACAGACCACAGACGACTAACCTCCATTTTTGGCCCGTATATGGAGTTACCATAAATGGACACAGTACACATGCAGAGATGGGCACTGCCTCTGTTAGTCGACTCGTATGAGATCAAATACCAACAGGCAGAGAAGCACAGCAATGTGGATGCTTTGTCAAAGTTACCACAACCAGGAAATAAGGATGTTCCCAACTGAAACCTGAAAATTATGTGTTTTTCCCCAGGATGACAAGGTGCCAGTGTCAGGAAATCAGATGCAGAGTGCAACCCAGAATGATCCAGTTTTGAGCTGAATGTCATAGAAACCGCACAAAATTATGCACTTACCTGGCCAGCAGGTGGGAGTTGTCTGTATCAGACTGGTGTTTAATGTAAGGAATGAGAGTTGTTATTCCTCCTCAGTTAAGAGGAAAGATGCTGGAATGAGTGCACAAAGGGCACCCCAGTATGATGTGAATGAAAGAAATAGCCAGGAGCTACTTTTGGTAGCTGACAGTGGACTCCCAGATTGAGGAGAAAGTGGAATCATGCAAATCCTGCGCATTAGTGAGGAAAGCAGCACCATTGTCACAGTGGGAATGGCCTCAATATCACCATGTCAGTGAGTTCTTGTTCATTTCATGGGAGCAGTAGTGGAACAGATGTTCCTCATGGTTGTGAATGACCATGTGAAGGTGGTGGTCATGAAGTCAGTATCAACAGGAGCAATGATAGACTGACAGGATGAAATTTTTGCCAGGTTTGGGAACTCTGAACAAATTGTAAGTGACAATGGTCCATAGTTTGTGGTACAAGAGTTTGAGGAGTACCAGGAAAAACATGGGAATTGGACATATAGCACCCTGTGACACACAGCCAGGTGGAGAGATTTGTACAAACCTTGAAACAAGCTGTAAATCCCTCACAAAGGGAGGGTTTGCTAGGATGATATCACAATAAGTTCCTCAGCATGTACAGGAACATGACACACATGATGACCCAGTGCTTGCCAACGTCCTTAATGTTCAACCACCAGAGCTGAGAACCATGTTTGACTTACCGCAGCTGAAAGAGACCAGAGAGGTGGTAGAGCGAAACAAAGAAGGACAGATGATCGGAAGGGTGGGATCATCAAGGGTCGAGGGAATGCCAAAGAGGAGAGACTGTAATGGTCCAGAATTATATGGGGAGAAATAGATCCCAACGGTTTTGATGGCTAGTGCTGCCAAAGCTAGTGTTGCCAAATAAACCTGTTGGACTATAACCTGGTGTGATGTAGACCAGGGATGAGATGATCCAAGGAGACACACAGACCAGCTGGTTGTTGCACCTCACCAAGGAAGGGAGGTCCCTTGGAACATCTTGCCAGTCCAGATGGGCCGAGAGGTGTCAACCGAGTCATGTGTCTTTGACTCAGAATTGGAGACAACAGGAGCATCACAGAGAAACAACAGCCAATTGGAACGGGCCATATCTACAGAACAACAGGAACGTCCTGAACTCTGGGACATTCCACAAGGAAAGGTTTCTGAGACAAAGAGACAATCTTCAAGGACTCTTCAAAGACTGATCATGTCGATGTAAACTACGAAAAGGTCATTTTCTTTTTCCATTTTATTAATATTCCTGACAATATGTACATGTGTTAGCTACAATGCTTCTATAGTCATTTGAGTTATTGCATATACATGCCATTCTGTTATAACACGTGTTTTGTTAACACAGATTCGCTATAATGCGATTGACATATTAGGCACACTGATTCCAATGCGCAAACTTTTCAAACATGTGTTGGCTGTAATGCAATTACATTGCCAACACTTTATGTGCCTTTTCTAAATTGCCATTTTTCTATAATGCGGGGTTGCACAAGAATGCAACCATTCCATTATAGAAGAACTACCTGAATGTTTATTAATGGGAGTTTTCAAATAAAGGGGTGTTATGTATGTAGTTGGACTTGCTGCCTGTTTAAGATAGATGGTCAGATGATCTGGAGAGGTGGAACTTGGGCTCAGTCCACAACTGGCTGTGGAGGCGTGAGCATGGTCAATTAAGTGTTCCTGTTCGGATTTACCTGGTATGTAATTCATTGTTCCAAAAGAAGCACCAACGTGATAGTTCCCCTACTGAGTGAGTATCTGTTGCAGCTGGTGACACATTCCTCATATATCTTGTCAAGACATCATTCTACTGTCATTTCTCTTCTTGCTACTTGAATCTTATGAAGTGATGTGCATAGGATCAATTATTTTAAGCATGTTTGTTCTATTACTTTGAATTATCACAAGCTGCACTGCCATTGGTAGATTGTTGGCCTAGACTCCACAGATTCTGGGACCTCTTGTAGTATTTTGGTTAGCTTCCCTGCCACTGAGTTTAAGTCTCACTATGCCATTCAATTCAATCATGACTGATCTGATAATCTTCATCTCCATATTCATGTTTTGCCCCATAACACTTGATTCCGTTACTGATTAAAAGTCTAAATCCGCCGTGAATATAGAACATAGAACAATACCACACAGTACAGGCCCTTTGGCCGTCGATGTTGTGCCAATGTTTTATCCTACTCTAAGATCGAACTAACCTATACAGCCTACATTTTACTGTCATCCATATACCTATCCAAGAGTCGCTTAAATGTCCCTAATGTATCTGATTCTACTACCACTGCTGTCAGTGCATTCCACACAGCCACCTCACTCTTGTGTAAAGAACCTACCTCTGACATCTCCCTGAAACCTTCCACCAATCACCTTAAAATTATACACCCTTGTGATAGCCGTTTCTGTTCTGGGAAAAAAGTCTCTGGGTATCCACTCTAGCTTGCCTCTAATCAACTTGCATACCTCTATCAAGTCACCTCTCATCCTTCTTCACTCCAATGAGAAAAGCCCTCGCTCCCTCAACCTTTCTTCATAAGACCTTGCCCTCCAGTCCAGGCAGTATCCTGGTAAATCTCCTCTGCACCCTCTGTAAATCACCCACATCCTTTCTATAATGAGGCAACCAGAACTAAACACAATATTCCAAACGTGGTCTAACCAGCACTTTATGAGGCTGCAGCATAACGTCGCAGCTCTTAAACTCAATCCCCCAGCTAATGAAAGCCAATAGACCATACGCCTTCTTAATAACCCTATCAACTTGTGGCAACTTTGAGGGAGCTATGGACATAGATCCCAAGATCCCTGTGTTCCTCCATACTACCAAGAATCCTGCTTTTACCCTGTAATCTGCATTCAAATTTGACCTTCCAAAATGGACTCCATCTGCCATATCCCAGCCCCGTTCTGCATCCTGTCCATGTCCCTTTGCAACCTGCAACAGCTCTCCACACTATCCACAACTCTACCAATCTTCGTGAGATCGGCAAACTTACTAACCCACCCTTCCACTTCTTAATCCAATTCATTTATAAAAATCACAAAGAGTAGAGGTTCCAGAACAGATCACTACAGAACACCACTGGTCACCAAGCTCCAGGCTGAATACTTTCCATCTACTATCACTCTCTGATTTCTATTGGCCAGTTAATTCTGTATCCACACAGCCAAATTTCTTTACTTTCTGAATGAATCTACCATTGGGAATCCTATCAAATGCCTTGCTAAAACCCATGTACACTACATCCACTGCTCTACCTTCATCAGTGGGTTTTGTCACATCCTCAAAGAAATCAATAAGGCTTGTGAGGCATGACCTGCCTCTCTCAAAGCCATTAGATTACTTACAGTGTGGAAACAGGCCCTTCAGCCCAACAAGTCCACACCAACCCGCCAAAGTGCAACCTACCCATAGCCCTGCATTTACCCCTTACCTAACATTACGAGCAATTTAGTATGGCCAATTCACCTGACCTGCACATCTTTGGACTGTGGGAGGAAACCGGAGCACCCGGAGGAAACCCACGCAGACACGGGTAGAACGTGCAAACTCCACACAGGCAGTCACCTGAGGCGGGAATTGAACCCGGGTCGCTGGTGCTGTGAGGCAGCAGTGCTAACCACTGCGCCACCGTGCCACCCCATGCTGACTATCTCTAATCAAACAATGCTTCTCCACATAATCATAAATCCTATCTCTCAGAATACTCTCCAATAATTTGCCCAGTACCAACAGAAGACTGGTTTGTAATTCCCAGGATTAACCCTATTCCCTTTCTTGCACAAGGGAAGAATACTTGCCATCCTTCAATCCTCTGGTATTACTCAAGTGGACAGTGAAGATGCAAAGATCATTACAAAAGGCTCAGCAATCTCTTCCCTCAGCAACCTTGGGTATATCCCGTCTGGCCCTGGGGACTGATCTATTTTCATGTTTATTAAAATTTCCAGCACATCCTCCTTAACATCAACCTGTTTGAACACATCAGCCCATTTTACACTCTCCTTACAAACGACAAGGTCCCTCTCACTAGTGAATACTGATGCAAAGTATTCATTAAGGACCTCCCCTACTCCTCCGACTCCAGGCACTAGTTCCCTTCATTATCCCTGATCAGCCTTACCCTCACTTTGGCCATCCTGTTGTTCATCACATAAATGTAGAATGCCTTTGGGTTTTCCTTAATCCTACCCACCAAGATCCAGCCATGACAGCCATCTGTGGTAAAGAATTCCACAGAATTCACTACTTTCTGGTGGATGAAACTCCCCCTTTTTTCTGTTCTACGTTGAATCTATGAATCCCACTGCCTCCATCCCAGAATCAAGATCACAACCCTTAGTGGAGAATTCCCCAAGGTGAGAGCAGCAAGCTGGAGTGCTCCCAGCACTTATCGCAATGCCCAGCTACCTTCCCCCCAGCCCCCCAACCCCCCCCCCCCATTTATCTCTCTACCCTCTTGGCTCACGAGCTTCTTTCCTGATGAGGGCTCTTGCCCGAAGTGTAGATGCTCCTGCTGCTTGGATGCTGCCTGACCTGCTGTGCTTTTCCAGCACCATACTTTTGACTCTGATCTCCAGCATCTGCAGTCCTCATTTTCTCCATGGTTTGGATGATGGTAACTGAGTTTTGCAATCACTAACATTGATGGAATGAAACAGAATTAAACTTCAATCAAGGTGCTTTCCCACCCACCCCTCCCCAACCCACTCCCCAAACCACTTGGCTCCCTTTGCAACTATTACATTACAATGTGGATTAGATTAGATTACTTACAGTGTGGAAACAGGCCCTTCAGCCCAACAAGTCCACACCGACCCGACGAAGCGCAACCCACCCATACCCCCACATCCACCCCCTACCCCTATGGGCAATTTAGAATGGCCAATTCACCTGACCCGCACATCTTTGGACTGTGGGAGGAAACCGGAGCACCCGGAGGAAACCCACGCAGACACGGGGAGAATGTGCAAACTCCACACAGTCAGTCGCCTGAGTCGGGAATTGAACCCGGGTCTCCAGGCGCTGTGAGGCAGCAGTGCTAACCACTGTGCCACCGTGCCGCCCACAACCACTGTGCCACCGTGCCGCCCACGGAACTGTATGTTAATCCATAAATATGCATGAGCGACCAGAGTATGTCATCAATCCTTAGACATCACTTTCCAAGCATACAATGACTCCTATCGTGAAGGACAAGGGCAGCAGATACATGGGAATAGCAACCCATGCAAGTTCCTCTCCGAGTCACTCACCATCATGACCTGGAAATATATCGCTGTTCCTCCAGTGGCACTGGGTTAAAGTCTAGAAATCCCTCCATTATGGCATTGAGGATTTACCTGTAGCACAGGGAGTGCAGCAATTCAAGAAAGCAGTTCAATACCAGCTTCTCAACAAGGGATAGGGAATAAACTCTGACCCAGCCAGCAACACCCACATCACATGATATGAATGAATGAAAGGCTCACTACTTCCTTTCAGTCTGTTCTAACAATTTGTATCATGGTGCGATTTAAGAAAGACATTGGAAGAAATCAGCATATGTGGGGGGATTCAAATTCCAAGAAGGCAGGTGACGAAATTTTAATTCAATGGAAGACATCTAAAATTAAAAAGCTTATCAAATGACTGATGTGTAATCACTGGCAAATGACATTAAATCCCATTTGGTTCACTAATGCCCTTTAGGGAGGGAAATCTGCCATCCTTACCTAGTCTGGTGTATATGTGACTCCAGACCCACAGCAATGGGGTTGATTCTTAACTGCCCTCTAGGCAACTAAGGATGGGCAATAAATGCTGGCCCAGCCAGTGATGCCCATATCCCATGAAATACTATTTTTAGATTGAGTCCAAAAGTGATTACTTTGAACTTTAAGGAACCACATACCTAACAGCAACCCTTGGACTGGAAAATAGCCAATGACACTATTTTTTACACTCAGTGACTCAAGCACTTAATCCAAAGATGCAAAAGCAACAAAGCCATTCATCAAATGGAGATGCTGAGAAACTGCAGTCTTTTCCCAGCAAGACAAGAATGGTTTTCTTAAAATACCAATGCCAGACACAAGACTCCATTAAATGAAAGAGACAGTTTACCACAGGAATGGCCCTGCAAGGGTAAGAGGGATGGTCAATGCGAGGTCAGGTCCAGTGATGTATAAAGTTCAGATTGTCCTGAACAAGAACAAGGACCATATGAAAGCTGCAAACTCACAAACAGTGTGGGAGCAAAAAGTGCCCAGCTCTTCAATAGCCTTTCAAACTGTTCCAGAACCCGTGGGGTTCTCCTTCTCCATCAAGCATTGAACATTAATTGGAATCTGAGGTGGACATGGTGAATGTCACTGCCTCTATGTCTATGCCATCTGAAGAAGAGAATGGATTTCTTTTGAGACTCTCCAGATGCAAAAGGCAAACTAGTAGGATTGTTAGGTGTACAAAATTATGATAGACATAGATGGTATAGATAGTCAGAGGCTTTTTCCCAGGGTTAAAATTTCAACTCTGGGGAGCAGAAGTTCAAGGTGAGGGGGAGGGGAAGTTTAAGAGAGATATGCAAGGGGGGGGGGGTTCACACAGAGAGTAGTAGGAGCCTGGAATACATTACCAGAGGAACTGGTGAGAGCAGGTACGTTGGTGACATTTAAGGGACATCTGGATTGTTACATAAATGGGGAGGGAATAGAGGGTTACAGACTGAAAAGGGCAGAAAGTTTGATTTTTAGCTTAGTTAGGGCATGATGTTCGGTATAGGCATGGAGGGCCAAAGGGCCTGTTCCTGTGTCAAACCTCTTGTTGTTCTTTGTTCATACTTTGCGTTACACGCTGCTCGTATCAGAGGCAAGGTTGGAGGAACCTGATCCAATGCTAAATCACCCCAAGAAAAGCTCCAACAAAAAAAGAACCAGCCTATGTGCTCAGACTCAAGAGGGGGAGGCATGTAGTGGTTGTAAAGATCAGTCAGGTGGTCCTCATAGAATGTGAGTTTTCTGATTGGGGCTATTAATCTGGTCCAATCACGGAGCTCTGCTGACATCCTGTTCACTCTGAGAGCTGGCTCTGAGAGAGCTGGATCAGTGTCAAGGACTGCCCACGTGTAAATAAAGGGTGTACTTGGTGACAGGATACCAGCCTCTGCAGAGTTACTAATTTACAAAGGGCATGAGAAAATGTCCACAGACTCTTTCTCAAGTTAAAAACATGGACTCCACACTTTGAAGTAAAGACTCTTTTTACCATCCAGATTTCTTTTCCTGAACTTACAGATGTTTACAATCTGGGAGCCGAGATTGCTGAAAGGAAACATAATCCCAGGGAGGTCTAAACCCTAAACCTGATGCAATCCAGCTCCTTGTTCAGACTTGCTTCAATCTGTGTTGGGCCTGACTGAGTAGTTTGTCTGAGATCATGTTAACATTTGAAGCCTAGGGCCTGATTAGGAATTGCCCAGGATCCTATCAGTCTGGGGCTTGCCTGTAGCCTGTCTGCAGTCTGTGTTGCTTCCTCATTGCAATTCATCAGGCCCTGCTCAGACCTCAGATCTGTCAATGTTTCCCCTCCCTGCCTAATTGATTGATCCTGTCGTGATCTCCAAAATATATTATTTTTCATTTACACATCATCTAACCCTGTGAAAGTACTACTCTTGAACCACATACAGTCCTGCTCTGATGTATACGGCACTCACTTTCTGAAAAGTCAATCACAGAGTTGTTGACCCATCATGCAGATGGGTAAACCTTCATTTTCCTTGATGTCTAAGCTACATTTGCAGAACCAAATCATTTAAAACTTAACACTCAGTTGTAAGAATCCAAATGATACTGTCTGCCCATTCTGATCTGCACCTCTATCCTACAGTTATTTTCATCAATCTGCTCAGATAATGCATTGGGACTGGTAAGGCTTGAACTCTGAACATCATCACTTCATCATCATCATCATATGCAACACACGTAGACAGAATAGTTAAGAAGGTGTTAGCATGCTTGCCTTCATTGCTCAGATCTTTGAGTATTGGAGTTGGAACATTATATTGAGGTAGTACAGGACATTGGTGAGGCCTATTCTGGAGCACTGTGTGCAGTTCTAGTCTCCCTGTTATAGGATGGATATTATTAAGCTGGAGAGGATTCAAAAGAGATTTACCAGAATGTTGTTGGGAATGGAGGTTTGAGTAATAGGGAGAGCCTGGGTAGGGACTTTTTTCACTGGAGCGTAGGGGAGTTGAGAGGTGACCTTATAGAGGTTTATAAAATCATGAGGGGTATAGATGAGGTGAATGTCTCTGCTGCTCTTGTCCTTCTACATGGAAGTGATCATGGGTGTGGAAGGTGTTGTTGAAGGAGCATGGGTGAATTTCTACAGTGCATGTTGTGGATGGTACACTACTGCTACTGAACATCACTGGTGGACAATGTGAAAGTTGAAAGCTGCTTATCCCTAAATGGTGTCAAGTTTGTTGAGTGTTGTTGGAGCTGCACTCATCCAGGCGCATGCAGAATATTTTATCTCACTCCTAATTTGTGCCTTGCAGATAGTGGACAGATTCTGGGAAGTCAAGAGTTGAGTTATCACTGCATTATTCATTCATAGCCTCTGACCTGCTTTTGCAGCTGCATGTTTATATGGCAAGACAAGTTCAGCTCTCAGTCAATGGTAAGCATCCCACCCCAATCCCCAAACCATTGAGTGTTGATAATAGGGTCTGTAATCATGGTTATGCCAATAGATGTCAATACCACTGCGCTTTGCAGATGAACAGGGCAGTTATATCCCTGGGGCATCCTGACAAATACTTATTGTTAAATCTACGTCACTAACACTGGTTATCGAGTTATTCCATTGTTGTTTGTGGGACCTCGGTGTGTACCAAGTGGCTGCTATTTTTGCTATGTTACAATCAACATTCCCTCTCATTACTCCAACAGAAGTGAAAATTAATGTGTCGATGCAGAGATTGGCAGAGACTGGTGGACAATTAACTTAGACAGAACGTTGATTATAACGGTGATGACACCTCAAGGGTGCTCCACTTGACTCTAAAACACCTTGCTACCATCTGAGATCAGGAAGTAGCAAATTCGTTCCACCCTGAATCATTGCCACTCTTCCCCTCTCTCCACCATCCCCCCCCCCCCCCCCCCCCATTCCACCCAGTCATACTACACTTTCTATAAGTCAAGACTTATTTGCCTCAGATACTATGCTCGCAACAATTGTTCTTTGCAAGGACTCCATCCAGTCTGCATTTGAATGAATTAATACCAAGTCCTCGTTGCGGACAGCCAATTCCATGGACTGAAGACTCTCTCATTGAAGTGTTCTAGTTCCTTATTTTTCACATGGGATATGGCCATTGCTGGCAAGGCCAGCATTTGTTACCCATCTTTAATTGTCCTAAAAGTGAGCGAGTTGCTTGAAAATTTCAGAGGGAAGTTGAGTTAACCACATTGCTGCTAGTTTAGTCACATGGAGGTCAGACCAGGTAAGGGCAACAGATTTCTTTCCCTGAAGTGAAACAGATGTGACCTTTTGACAACTGATGGGAGATCTCACGGGTCGCCATTATTGAGACTGGTTTTATATTTGACATTCTGCCAGAATGGGATTGAGAATTATTTTCCCAAAGCATTTAGCTGGGCTTCCAGATGTCTAATCTAGAGACTTTCCCACTACACAACCATCTCCCTGCAGATTGCTCCTGCAGATTCATTTTAACATTGTCCCTTCTGACATGTGGCACGTCCTCTGGGTCTGCTGTTCAAAACAAGGTTAAACTATTCAATTTGTTCTGTCTCATCCAATTGCTTTCATATCTGAAAATAAAATATTACATCATCTCTTAACAATCTTCACATAGCAATCAAGGAAATCCTTAATAGTGGAGGGCTTTGGGATCCATGGCAACAATGTTGTTAATAGTATGTCAATTGTATTGCTTGTGTGGTTAGGGATAACTAAGTCGAGGGAATTGATTAAGTATCTTGAGCACATATAAAAAGGGACTGATCATCGGGGATTTGGCGTGCAGAAGTCCCTTGCAACCAAAGATTAAAATGGTTCAGACACTCCCCAACAACTTGCCTTTTCTGAACCTTTAGGGAGTCCATGTTCCACAAGTGTGAAATTATTTTTTAATTTTTAATTTTGTTTGCGTTTCAGCTGCACGCTCTAGTTGTTTGGCCACCCGGAATGCAGATGAGCTTGGGAGAACAGGGCCATGGGTTCTTCATGGGTTTGTTACAGGACCTGGTTAAGGTTGATATTAATGGGTCCAGGCAGTGAACAACTGAGAGGGTCATTATACCTGGTTTCTGTCCCTCTTCTGTGGTTCTGTCCATGCCTGGGTGACCTCAGAAAGGCAGTGTGCCAATATGGTTGTGGTTTTCTGTGACTGTGCGAACCACAGGGCTAGAGTCCACCAAGCTACCCTCGTCCTTGGTCGGCTGGGTGGGTAGTGAATGATGCCAACAGTTTAGGTTCAGTTCCTATATCAGCTGAGATCACAATGCAGTGAATACCTTCTCAAACTCGGTTCTCTGAGGGGTAACCCTCAGATTAAACTCAGCACCAGCCATCTCCCTCTTTAATAAAGATAGTTACCTTTGGGACTGTGGCAACTTTCACTTTTGTGCACCAGAAATAATATTTTTGATAAGTTTCCTGTAAAGTTTTGATTTTTGTTAGAGAGCCCCTTTCAAGGCCTGCTAATAACTCGCTTCAAAAGAATGCGAAAAGGGACTGGTGGGGTTGTAGGCCAGAGGCAGACCTAGGTCATAATGCATTTTGTGAATAAACTAACTGCTAATAAGGCTTTGTGCCGAGACTCACCATTTAGCCTTGGGATCCATTTAACACAAAGCCACCTGTTCCTTAAGAGCCTGCGACTCACACCAAGTGGCATGTCTCAAGTCACTGTTTCTTTGCCCTCCCCAGGTTTAAGTCGGGCTGCCTTGCCATTTGGTCTGATGCGCCGGGAGCTGGCATGCGAAGGATACCCCATCGAGTTGCGGTGCCCAGGGAGCGACGTCATAATGATCGAGAGCGCCAACTATGGGCGAACTGACAGCAAGATCTGTGACGCCGACATCTTCCAGATGGAGAACGTGGAGTGTTACCTTCCTGACACCTTCAAGATCATGTCACAAAGGTAGGATGTCAATTACAGGGGATGTGACTCAGAGACCTGGGGATGCGGCCCAATGGGGAACAAGTTGGGAGGCGGTGGTGAGGTGGGGTGGGGGGAGGTGAAAATAATATCCATAAGAGATGAGTATGTATTCCTAATCAGGTTCCTCCTTTTCTGGTAAAAAAATTCTGTTGATTTTGCCAATCGCCCATAACATTTTAGCCAAGGAATCCTGACCTGATCCTCAGATTGTACAATGAGTGAGCCAGAGGCTGCACAGACACCATTCTTTCCTCATTCTAAAGTATTTTGTCCTTATTATACACATAAGCCATTGCAATATTGTTTGTTTTTGGCATGCCAAAATGTATTCTGGGAGGTTTCAGTGAAAAGCTAAAATACAAGATTGAAGTGTTTGCAGTGCCACAGCAGGCAGGAGGGTACAATTACAATGTGACATATTTACTTAGGATTCTTCCATTACAAATGGGGGATAGGAGTTTTGAAATTTACACAAAATTGTGTCAGGACCTGACAGCAGAGCATAATGTAATCGAAGTACATGCAGACCGGGGATTTGCAAATAGAGAGATGATAATTTTTTGCAGGAGATAGGAAATGTTCAGGTGTAACAAACAGCACAAACCACCGGACATGACCGATAGCTCTATCTTTATTGTTGTCCCACCAGTATTACCTGAGTTTCCTGTTCCTGTTCACAAGTGCATTTTCGCTGCCTTTCCAGTTTAAAGACCTTCATTTCCACCCTCTCCAAACTCCAGACACCTTTTTAAAACCTACATCTTTTACCAAGCTTTTAGTCACTGAGCTGAATATTCTATTTACATGGCTTGGTGTCACATTTTTGTCTGATAACATTCTACGGCAGCTCCTTATGGTGCTTTACAGCAATAATTATGCATTAAATTGATTTTTATAACAAGAGGATTCAAGTACAAGAGCAGGATGACTTGCTACAGTTGTTCAGGACCTCAGTGAGACCACACCTCGAATATTGTGTACTGTTGTGGTCCCCTTATCTGAGTAAAAATGTTCTGGTAATGGAGGGAATGTAACAAACATTCCTGGGATGGCAGAGCTGATGTACAAAGAGATGTTAGGACTATATTTACTTGAGTTTAGAAGAATGAGAGGAATCTCTGTGAAATCTATAAAACTCTAACAGGATAAACACAGGAAGGATGCTCCTGATGACTTGGGGAGTCCAGAACCAAGTGTCACAGTCTAAGAATAGTAGGAATACCATTTAGGATTGAGATTAGGAAACATTTCTACACCTATACTATGGTGAACCCTGTGCAATTCTCTGCCACAGAGAGCAATTGAGGCTGAAACATTAAATGTTTTCAAGAAGGAGGTAAATATAGTTCTTCGGGCTAAAGCGTGTGAGGAGAAAGGGGGAACAAAATACTGAGTTGGATGACAGCCATGATCATATTAAATGTTGGAACAGTACTGAAGGACCAAATGGTAATTCCTGCTTCTGTTTTCCATGTTTCCAAAAATGGAAGTTGGTATTGACTAGGCAGGTGAATGCAGCAGCTTCTTAAGTATCATTGTGTATCGCTTTATGGTTGCCATCGATTTACAGTTCACGGGATTCATCTTGTTTGTAACACTGGCTGTCTGGACTCACTGGATCAAGAGGCTGTGGGCTAGAAGGATCTCCTTCTTGCAGTGTGGTCCTGTAGACTCTGGTCATCCTGAGCTTTGTGAAGGTACCTTTAGCACCAACCTCTTCATGTGGAGGCTGGTCAGCATTTGCACAAGGTTTGCTGATGGCCCTGGACTTGTTGTATCTGTCCTTCCTCCATGTCTTTGCATCTTCATTACAACCCAGCAATACAGATGATAACCCTTACTGCGACCAGATCCATCTGTCATTCTTCCAATGAATATGTGTGGGGAGCAGAAGAAAACCCAGAACAGATTCTTAATAATGTGAACAGTCAGCATTCACATACAAATGAACATTTTGCAGAGTTCTCCATACAGTGGAACATGGAGTACTTAGACAAGAAGGGTGTTGGAATGTGTCTACACAATACTTCAACTTTGCACCTTATTCTGGTGAATGCAGCATATTACAAAAGGCAACCATAGATTGTAAGTTCTGCATGAGTACTGACTCCTAGTGCCGTTTCACCATGGAAAGTGGCATTACGTGTAAGACTGTGTTGCAGAAGGTGAGAGGAATCAGGCCTGTTCCCTGTGATGACCATGGGATCTCGCATTATCATTATGTTTTGTGGCCAAATTATAAGGTCACCCACCCAGAGGTGACTATCTTCACTCTGCAGTGACACGGTCAAGATTATTTGTGATCAGCATTTGCACCTCACACAGTTGAAAACCGACTGTGTTTCACATGCATGATGCTATGATTACAGAGGACTTCACTCTGTACCCTGGAAGTGTCTGATTGATGTGATTGCTCCCTGAATGGACTTCTGTCAATCCGAAATGAAGCTTGTGGTTGAAACAAGAAAACAAACACTGAGTCTGCCCTACCTGGGTATGATCACAGCCATTTTCAACCTGCATGTGGCTTTAAGAGTCAAGAGAAAATGGTAGGGAATGGGGTTGCACTTAACTTCATGTGACACATGCTCAGCTTGGTGATGAAGACCTCCCAAAGTGCCTTTAATTGGACACTCCCCAGACAGCCTATCATTTTTCATCCCCCACCCACCACCCAGAGTGACGACTGTAACACTGATCCTAACCCTGAGTCTGAGCCCAAACAGACCACTGTGGTGGTGAATGCCAACACCTCCCATTTCTACAGCTTCCTGTGTTCTCCCATGTACTATCATTTCCCATCCCCTAACATTACCCGATAGAGGTTTATAAAATTATGAGAGGCATGGATAGGGTTAACAGTCAGAATTTTTTTCCCAATGTTGAAATGTTTAATTCGAAAGAGTATGCATTTCAGGTGAAAGAGGCAAAATTCAAAGGAGATGTGAGGGGCAAGTATTTTTACACAGAGAGTGGTGAGTCTGTAACATGCTGCCAGGGGTAGTGGTGGGGGCAGGTACAATAGAGGCATTAAAGCGGCTTTTAGATAAGCACATGGAGGGATATGGATCATGGGCAGGCAGAAGGGATTAGTTTAATTTGGTGTCATATTTGGCACAACATTGCAGGCCAAAGAGCCTGTTCTAGTGCTGTACTGTTCGATATTCTATATCAAACTTGCCTCCATTACCATTCTTGTCTTCTCTGCATCCCTAGTTGCTGCTTCCAATCCCCAGCATTGAGTTTCCCAACTTTACAACAATCTTCACCATTTGACTTTCATTGCACTGATCCCAGGAATGACCATGGCCCCCACTGTCCTAAACTCTAACAGCTCTCTGTGTCCATCCTTAGGGGACTAGTTGGTTTAGTTGGCCAGTATGGATTAGATTGGTGCCAACAGCACAGGGGTCAATCCCTGTTCTGGCTAGGTGCACTGGGGACCTGTTGTATGACCCCTGCTGGAGGTGGCAGTACTGTGGGTCAGAGCTGCTGTCAGACAGAGAACTCAAAATGAAACTCCTGAGTCGTGTTTCAAGAAGAAAAGTATGAGAAATATGTAAGTGATCAGTAAGATAATGTTGCCAAGCACTTGGCAAGTAGAAATTCTTCTGACTCCTGGTGGACCTGCACTGATACATCCAGCTTTGTCTCTTTCTCTCTCTTTTCAATGTATCCATTCCTCTCCCTTGTTTAAAAGCACTGACTATCCCTCAATTCTTTCAAAGCAAAAGGAACACCAGAAATTAGTTGATTAAACTCCCAAGCCACATATTCTTGTTCCTCTCTCTCACTCTGCTTCCTTTCTCTCACTTTCTTTTCTTTTTATCTCCTTCTCTCTAACTCTCTGTCTCACACTTCTCCAATCCCACCCTCATTCTTTCTCTCTCTTGTCTCTCTTTCTCTCTCACTTCTCTGTCTCTCAATCTTCTTGACTTCTCTCTTTTGTTCCTTCCCCCCCTTTTTCTTTCTCTCTTTCACTCTCTCTTAGCTCCCCCTTTCAGTCTTTCTCCTCTTTCTCTCTTTCTTGAAGTCCACCATTCTATTTTCCCTTTCCATCCTTTTTCTATATCTCTTCCCTCATCTCACCCTTTCACCCATCACTCCCTTTTCCATTTACTGTATAGTTCGTTCTGGAATTGCATCTTCCAAAATGTATCACCTCACATTTGCCCGGATTGAACTCCATCTGCCATTTCTCTCCCCAGCCCTCCAATCTATCTATATTCTACAGTATTCGCTGACAATCCCCTTCATTATCTGCAACTCCACCAATCTTAGTGTCATCTCAAACTTGCTGATGAGGCAACTTACACCTTCCTCCAAAATCATTTATGTATATCACAAACAACAGTGGTCCCAGCTGTGGGACACCGCTGGTCACAAGTCTCCATTTTGAGAAGCTTCTGCCCACTACTACTCTCTGTCTCCTGTTACCCGACCAGTTCTCTCTCCATCTAGCTAGAATGCCCTTGACCCCATGAAACTTCATCTTCTTCATCTGTGTACCATGGGGAACTTTATCAAACGTCTTACTGAAGGCCATGTATATGACATCTATATCCTGTCCCTCATCAATCAATTTTGTCACCTCTTTAAAGAATTCTGTTAGGTTTCTCTCTGCACAAAACCATGCTGCCTATCACTGATAAGCCCATTTTCTTCCAGTATCTTCTCTAGCAGCTTTCCTGCCACTGATGTCAGGCTCACTAGTCTATAATTACCTGCATTATCCCTGCTACCCTTCTTAAACAAGGGGACAACATTAGCAATTTTCCAGTCCTCTGGCACCTCCTCCAGTTTCAAGAATGCTGCAAAGATTACTGTTAAAGCCCCAGCTATTTCCTCTTTCGCTTCCCTCAGTAACCTGGGATAGATCCCATCCAGACCTGGGGACTTGTCCATCTTAATGCCTTTTAGAATACACAACATCTCCTCCATCCTTATGCCAACTTGACCTAGAGTAATCAAAGATCTATCCCTAACCTCAAAATCAGCCATGTCCCCCTCCTCGGTGAATACCAATGCAGAGTACTCATTCAGAATCTCACCCATTTTCTCTGACTCCACGTGTAACTTTCCTCCTTTGTCCTTGAGTGGGACAATCCTTTCCCTTGTTACCCTCTTGCTCCTTATCTATGAATAAAAGGCTTTGGGGTTTTCCTTAACCCTGTTCGTTAAGGATATTTCATGACCCCTTATAGACCTCTTAATTCCCCATTTCAGATTGGTCCTACATTCCCAATATTCTTCCAAAGCTTCAGCTGATTTCAATCACTTAGACCTTATGTATGCTTCCTTTTTCCTCTTAGCTAGTCTCATAATTTCACATGTCATCCATGGTTCCCTAATCTTGCTATTTCCATCCTTTATTTTCACATGACACATTTTCACCTGAATTCTAATCAACCTCTCTTTAAAAGCCTCTCACATATTGAATGTGGATTTCCCTTCAAACAGCTGCTCCCAATCTACATTCCCCAGCTCCTGCCAAATTTTGGTATAATAGGCTTTCCCCCAGTTTAGCACTCTTCCTTTGGGACCGCTCTCGTCTTTGTCCAACTTATGGAATTGTGATCACTTTTCCCAAAGTAATGATGAAGGGCTCTGGCCCGAAACGTCAATTTTTCTGCTCCTCAGATGCTGTCTGACCGGCTGTACTTTTCCAGCAACACACTCTCAACCCTGATCTCCAGCATCTGCAGTCCTTACTTTTCCCAAAGTAATCCCCCACCAAAACTTCAACCACCTAGCCAGCCTCATTCCCCAACACCACGTCCAGTATATGGTCCCTTCCCGAGTTGGACTACTTACATACTGCTTTGGAAAACCCTCCTGGATACTCCTTACAAATTTTGCCCCATCTAGATATCTAACATTGTGAATCACAGTCAAAGTTGGGAAAATTAAAATCTCCTATCACCACCACCCTGTTACTCTGACATCTTTCCATAATCTGTTTACATATTTGTACCTCTATCTCACACTCACTGTTGGGAGGCTGTAGTACAGCCCCAACATTCCTGTTTCTGAGCTCTGCCCATATTGCCTCACTGCTTGAGTCCTCCATAGTGCCCTCCTTCAGAACAGCTGTGATATCTTCTTTGACTAGTAATGCAACTCCTCCACTCCGTTTACCTCCCTCTCTATCCCGCCTGAAGCATCGATATCCTGGGATATTTAGTTGCCAATCATGTCCTTCCCTCAACCAAGTCTTAGTTATAGTAATAACATCATACAACCTGAAGGTGGCAACACAGGTCATTAGAGTGGTTAAGAAGGCATACGGCATGCTCTCCATCACCAGACAGGGTATTGAGTACAAGAGTTGGCAGGTCATATTATAGTTGTGTAAGACTTTGGTTCGGCCACATTACCAAAAAGAAATGGATGCTTTGGAGAGGGTGCAGAGGAGGTACACCAGGATGTTGCCTGGTATGGAGGATGCTAGCTATGAGGAGAGTTTGAGTAGATTAGGATTATTTTCATTAGAGAGGGGACCTGATTGAGGCCTACAAAATCATGAGAGCTGTAGATAGGGTGGACAGCAAGAAACGTTTTCCCAAAATGGAGGACTGAATTACTGGGGGTCACGAGTTCAAGAGGGGAAAGGTTTAGGAGAGATATACGTGGAAAGTTCTTAATGCAGAGGGTGGTGGGTGCCTGGAATGTGTTGTCAGTGAAGGTGGTAGGGGTGGGAACAATAGCATCATTTAAGATGTATCCAGACAGATACATGAATGGGAAGGGAGCAAAGGGATACAGACCCTCAGAAAATAGGTGACAGTTTTAGTTAGAGAATCTGGATGAGCATAGGCTTGGAGAGGGCAAGGGTCTGTTCCTGCGCTGTAATGTTCTTTGTTCTTTGTTCCCTGTTTTCCCGTCCGTCACTCTTTCTCCCATTTCCTCTTCTCTCCATCTCTCTGCCTACACCCCCATCTTACCTTCCTTTTCTCTATATCTTCCCTTTCTCCCTCCGTCCCTCACCTTCCCACTCTCTTCCGCTCTCATTCTCTGTCCCTCATTGTGGTATCATAGAATCTCTGCAATGTGGAAGCAGGCCATTTGGCTCATCAAGTCCCCATTGACCCTATGAAGAGCACTACATGCAGAAACCCCACCCCCTACCCCACCCCACCCCACCCCCATCATATCCCTGTAGCCCTGCATTTTCCGCAACTAGCCCATCTAGCCTGAACAACCCTGAACACTATGAGTAATTTAGCATGGTCAGTCCACCTAACCTGCACATCTTTGAACAGTATGAGCAATTTAGCATGGCCAGTCCACCTAACCTGCACATCTTCGAACCATTCCCCACTGTTCTGTCTCTTCCTACCCCTCTTTCGTTACCTTCCCACGGTCCCTCCATTCTCTCTCTCTCCTAATCCCTCCCCTCTTCCCCTCCCTCTCCCGGTCTCTCCTACCTTCCTCCGTCCTTCCCCCCCTCTCTCCTCTTTCCCCCTCCCCTCTACCCTTCTCCTCTCTCATTCACTCCTCCTGTTTCCCACCCCCCCGGGCATTCAGTATCAATAAGTGGAGAAGTAAGATGATGTACTGACCGGCTAAGTTGTCTGGAAGTCTCCATTTCTGTGGTAATACATGGGCTTTGATCAATATGTTGTCTGCTCCAAACCTCAAGTGCAATCAACAAAGCAAAACTTGCCAATAGATCAATAGTAGCTGCATCAGTCAGTGCGGACTGTTCATTAAAGCCTTGGCGCCAACTAAATCAGTGGGGAGCTTCTACCTGACAGCCTTTCGGGGATGTGACTTGACGTGTGGTCTGAGCAATGGAGAGTGCGATCAATAACACAACTGGACCAGGATGCTCCAGCACCCACTTCCTAAAAGAATGTTCTGTGATGTAATCAATACTAATTGAACCTTCTTGAGTGGGAAATAGACTCTGGGCTGCACAGTTATTTTTTAAAAGCGCACTGACTCCATGCAAAAAGGAAAGTGGGAGACCTGTCATCCATATCCCACCCCTCGTCCTCCATGACGTACCCTGGCTCGAGGTTAAGTAATGTCTCTGGTTTTGAATTCAAATTTTTTAAAATCAAATCCCTCCAATCGCCTCAGCCATCATTTCCAGGCTGAGTTCCCGCTGTGATGTTGCATCACTCCAAGACTGCTTCTTGTACATTCTCAGTTTGAATCATGCCATTTATGCAGCTTAAGTTTTGGAGTCTCTAAACCTCTCGGGTACTTCCACATCTTTTGAGACACACCTTGAAACCTCTGTGTTTGATCAAGCTTTTGGTTATTTGCTGTATTACTTAACACTTATTATTGTACCTCCTTATAGTGCTCTGCCTCCTAGTTTTTAAATCGCTCCCTGGCACCTCTATCAGGTGTTTTATCATGTTACAAATGCTGTATGAATATAAGTTGTTGTGTGTTTCTTCACATCTTGAAGATCGATCTTCCTGCTGGGTCACATATTCATGAGGGCTGGCCACCCTGCTGTGCCTCAACCAGGTCCCTATCCTTCAGCTCGAGAACGCAAACACAAAGGAGGCTATTTGCCTATTGAGGCGTCATAGTCGATTTTGATCTTGACTCTTATCTGTTAACCACAACACACCTAATATCAACACATGAATACACTGTACAGGGGCAATCATTAGCTAGTTCAAGAGACAAACAACTGGTGTGTTTGAATGGTCCCAAGCCAGACAAATCAAGAGAATACATGCATCTTTTCTTTTTGTACAAAATTTAGTCACCCGTAAGGGTAAATGAGTAATATTTTGTTTTATTCATTCATGTAATATGGGTGTCACTCACTAGATCATCATTTATTGCCAATCCCTAATTAACCCTTGAGAAGGTGGAGGTGAGCTGCCTTTTTGAATTGCTGCAGTCCATGTGTTGTAGGTACATCCACAGTACTGTTATAGAGGGAATTCCAGGATTTTGACCCAGCAACACTGAAAGAACTGTGATATATCCCATGTCAGGATGACAAATGATTTGGAGGGGAACTTGCAACTGATGGTTTTCCTATGTATCTGATGCCCTTGTGCTTCAAGGTATCAGTAGTTGTGGGTTTGGAAAGCGATTTATGAATTTCAGTGCCAGAGTGAAGTAGACAGTACATGACAGCAATGTGTTGGATCACCTCAAACAGCACACCCTCTCAGCTGTTTTAGTGGATTGGCCATACGCAACAAGCCCATGCTTTCAAAACTCAGAATATAATGTCTAAACTTAGATGAGATTCCACCATTTGACAGTACGTGTTGAATAATCCTGAGTTTGATAAGAATTGCACTGTCAATCAGTTTAAAATTATTTGTCATCTCTGCATCGAACTGCCCTCTGCAGGCAAAAGCATTATGTTCAGGCACTGAACCTTCTTTGAATGAAACAAAAATATGATAGTGGGGACAATAGTTCCCTGGTGCAATTGGCATAGCAAGGTGTTAATCAATCAGTGATGACTTGCCAACCATCGGTGCCATTTTCTTATGTAGTATAAATAGTTCCTTTGACATTGGGCGTTTGTCCTCATAAGTGGAAGCTTTGAAAACGTATTCTCTTTTGAACAAATCCAGTTTTCCTATGTTCAATACCAATGAAGATGCTTTCTAGCTTTATATGGTCCATTTGCTTCTTCATTTTAAATATCCGCATGAGCTTTCACACTTGAAGGGAATGTCAATCTGGCTGACCTTTTCTTGAAAATAAAGACATTTTCAAGCCCTTGAGAAGATGGGGTAAAAATATATCACTTCGTACAATCTCTGAAACATGTTGGTTACGTGATGGCAGAAGTTACCTGCTTCAATTTAAATAGATTTAAAGTTTTTAACCTTCTCAGCCAAATCAAACAATATCCAATCACACCCATTGATCAATCCTTAACACACACTGATGAATCCTACAATTCAATACACTCATCAATCCCTCCATCCACAGACACTGATCAATCCCTCCATTCACACGCTGATCAATCCCTCCATACACACACTGATCAATCCCTCCATACACACACTGATCAATCACTCCATTCACACACACTGATCAATCCCTCCATTCACAGACTGATCAATCACTCCATTCACACGCTGATCAATCCCTCCATACACACACTGATCAATCCCTCCATTCACAGACTGATCAATCCCTCCATTTATAGACTGATCAATCATTCCACTCACACGCACTGATCAATCATTCCACTCACACGCATTGATCAATCCCTCCATTCACACACTGATCACTCCATTCACACACTGATCAATCCCTCCATTCACACACTGATCAATCACTCCATTCTGACACTGTTCGATCCCTCCATTCACACACTATTCATTCCCTCCAATCACTCATTGATCCCTCACTCCATTCAAACACTGATCAATCCTCCCCTCACACAATGGTCAATTGTTCCATTCACACACCGGTCAATCCTTCCATTCACACACTGATCAGTCACTCCATTCTCACACACTGATCAATCCCACCATTCACACACGGATCAGTTCCTCCATTCACACACTGATCAATGACTCCATTTACTCATTGATCAATCCCTATCTTCACACATAATGGTTAATCCCGCCATTCACACTCTAATCAATTCCTCCATTGACAATCACTCACTGGTCAATCACTCCATTCGTACAAACAGATCAATCACTCCATTCACACACACTGATCAATTCCTTCATTCACACACTGATCAATCACTCCATTCAGACACTGATCAATCAGTCCATTCATGCGCTGATCAATGACTCCATTCACACACTGATCAATCACTCCATTCACACACAATGATCTATCCCTCCATTCTCACACTGATCATCCCTCCATTCTCACACTGATCAATCCCTCCATTCACACACTGATCATCCCTCCATTCTCACACTGATCAATCCTTCCATTCACTAAAGATCAGCCCTCCATTCTCACACTGATCAATCCCTCCATTTACTCACTGATCTATCCCTCCATTTACTCACTGATCTATCCCTCCATTCACTCACTGATCATCCCTCCATTCTCACATTGATCAATCATCCATTCACACACAATGATCTATCCCTGCATTTACACAATGATCTATCCCTCCATTCTCACACTGATCATCCCTCCATTCTCACACTGATCAATCACTCCATTCACACACAATGATCTATCCCTCCATTCTCACACTGATCATCCCTCCATTCTCACACTGATCAATCACTCCATTCACACACAATGATCTATCCCTCCATTCTCACACTGATCAATCACTCCATTCACACACAATGATCTATCCCTCCATTCTCACACTGATCAATCACTCCATTCACACACAATGATCTATCCCTCCATTCTCACACTGATCAATCATCCATTCACACACAATCATCTATCCCTCCATTCTCACACTGATCATCCCTCCATTCTCACACAATCATCTATCCCTCCATTCTCACACTGATCATCCCTCCATTCACACACAATCATCTATCCCTCCATTCTCACACTGATCATCTCTCCATTCTCACACTGATCAATCATCTATTCGCACACAATGATCTATCCCTGCATTTACACACTGATCAATCACTCCATTCACACACACTGATCTATCCCTGCAGTCATTCCAGTCTCACACACTTGATGAGTCACTCCATTCCATAAATTTTAGATTACTCATGGACAAAGCTGAACGTGGCCCTAAAGGAAGAGTGCTAAATGGGGGGAAGGTCAACTGATCCAAAACTCGGCAGAACCTGGCGAATGTAGATTGGGACCAGCTGTTTGAATGTAAATCCACATTCAATATGGGGGAGGCTTTTAAAGAGAGGTTGGTTAGAATTCAGGAGAGATATGTTCTTGTGAAAATGAGGGATCGAAATAGCAAGATTAGGGAACCATGGATCACCATGAAATTGTGACAGCTAAGAGGAAAAAGGCTTCGCATATAAGGAATTGGTGATTGAGGACAGACAAAGGTTTGGAAGAATATCCAGAATTTAGGATCAATCTGAAATGAGGAATTAAGAGGGCTAAAAGGCGTCATGAGATCTCTTTAGGAACAAGATTAAGGAAAATCCCAGAGCCTTTTTTTATATATATAAGGAGCAAGAAGGAAACTGGAGAAAGGATTGGCCTACTCAAGGACAAAGAAGGAAAGAGATGCGTAGAGTCAGAGAAAATGGGTGAGATTCTGAATGATTACTTAGCATCGGTATTCACCAAGGAGAGAGACATGGCGGATGTTGAGGTTAGAGTTAGATCTTTGAACATAGGACTTTGGTTCAGCCATATTTGGGATACTGCTACAGTTCTTATCGCCTCATTACCAAAAGGATGTGGATGCTCTGGACAGGGTGCAGAGGAGGTTCACCAGAATGTTGCCTGGTTTGGAGGGTGCTAGTTATGAAGAGAGGTTGAATAGTTTAGATTTATTTTCATTAGAAAGAAGGAGGTTGAAGGGGAAACCTGATTGAGGTCTACAAAATCATGAGAGGTATAGACAGGATGAATCGCAAGAAGCTTTTTTTTCCACAGTGTGAAACTCAATTACTAGGGGTCAGCAGTTCAAGATGAGAGGGGAAACATTTAGGGGAGAAATGCGTGGGAAGTTCTTTACACAGAGGGTGATGGGGGCCTGGAAGACATTACTAGCAGAGGTGGTAGAGGTGGGAATGATAGTGTCATTTAAGATGTATCTAGACACATATATGAATGGGTAAGGAGCAAAGGGTTACAGACCTTTAGAAAATAGGCTGCAAGTTTAGTTAGATGATCTGGATCGACACAGGCTTGGAGGGCTGAAGGGCCTGTTCCAGTGCTGTAATGTTCTTTGTTCACACACTGATCAATCCTTCCATTCACACACTGATCAATCCTTCCATTCACACACTGATCAATCACTCCATTCACTCACTCATCAATCACTACATTCAGAGGTCATGTTGCGAATGTACAGGATGTTAATCCATCTTTGGAATATTGCCTGCAATTCTGGATTCTTTCCTTTTGGAAGGATGTTGCGAAACTTGAAAGGGTTCAGAAAAGATTTACAAGGATGTTGCCAGGCTTGGAGGGTTTGAGCTATAGAGAGAGAGGTTTTCCCTGATATGTCAGAGGCTGAGTGGTGAACCTATAGACGTTTATAAAATCATGAAGGGCATGGATAGGGTAAATAGACAAGGTCTTTTCCCTGGGTTTGCATAATCCAGAGCTAGACGGCAGAGGTTTAGAATGAGAGGGGAAAGATATAAAAGGGACCTAAGGGGCAACCTTTTCACACAGACGGTGGTGCATGCATGGAATGAGCTGCCAGAGGAAGTGGTGGAGGCCAGTACGATTGCAGCATTTAAAAGGCATCTGGATAGATATATGAATAGGAAGGGTTTGGAGGGATATGGGCCAGGTGCTGAAAGTGGGACTAGATTAGGTTGGGTGTCTGGTCGGCATGGACAGGTTGGACTGAAGGGTCAGCTTCCATGCTGTACATGTCTATGAATCTATGCACTGATCAATCCTTCAACTCACACACTGATCAATCACTCCATACCCACACAGATCAGTCCCTCCATTCACACACTGATCAATTCCTTCAGTCGCACAATGATCAATCCCTTCATTCAGACACTGGTCTACCCCTCCATTCACACACTGATCAATCACTCCATTCACTCACTGATCAATCTCTCCATTCACAACAATGATCAATCACTCCATTCACACACACGCACAATGATCAATCCCTCCAGTCACACACTGATCAATCACTACTTTCACACACTGATCAATCACTATTTTCACACTGCATTCACGCAAACACTGATTAATCATTCCACTCACACTGATCAATCAGTTCACATGCTGATCAATCATTCCATTCACACTTGGATGATAACTGCATTCTTACACTGGTCAATCATTACATTCCTGCATGGATTAATCACGCTATTCACACACTGTTAGTCATTCCATTCACACACTGATTAGTCATACCATTCCCTCATTAATCAACCACCCCATTCACATCTTGATCACTTACTCAATTTACACACACTGATCAATAATTCCATTTACAGAATCATCAATCTGTCCATTCCCTCACAAATCAATCATCCATTCACCCGCTGATCAATAACTCCATTCACACATGTTGATCAATGACTCCATTCACACAGTGATTCATCACGTGTAAGTCCGACTCAGGATTCCAACTGGGTTTGGATCCTTGAGACCAGAGCAATCAAAGTGGTTATTTGTCTTGAATTCTCTTTTTAATTTTTTTTTAAAATCTATATTATCATGGAAGCACTGTTATTCTGAACTTTGTTTTGTGAGAATATCCTTTCTTGTCATGTGCACTCAATATAAATACATTGGAAAGGGTGCACCATCTTTCACAACTAAGCACCATTCACAAAATAAAATTTTAAAAATGTTTCCTTCTCTGCTGCTACAGCATGCCATCGCAATTTCTCTATTTTTCTAATTTATTGCATGATTTTGTACTTTTGGAGATCTGTAATGCTGGACTTTTTATTCCTTTTGTTTTAAAAAAAAACATTACTAAGAATACGGTGTTAAGAAGCCATGTGGTTTGTTAGCTTTTATTAGTAGAGGGATTGAGTTTCGGAGCTGTGAGGTTATGCTACAGCTGTACAAATTTTTGGTGCGACCATATTTGGAGTATTGCATGCAGTTCTGGATGCATTATAGGAAGGATGTAGAAGCTTTGGAAAGGGTTGAGAGGAGATATACTAGGATATTGCTGGGTATGGAAGGAAGGTCTTACAAGGAAAGGCTTAGGGACTTGAGGCTGATTTCGTTGGAGAGAAGAAGGTTAAGAGGTGACTTAGTTGAGATATTTAAGATAATCAGAGGGTTAATAGGGTGGACGGTGAGAGCCTTTTTCCTCAGATGGTGATGGCTAGTACAAGGGGACATAGCTTTAAATTGAGGGGTGATAGATCTAGGACAGATGTCAGAGGTAGTTTCTTTACTCAGAGAGTAGTAGGAGCGTGGAATGCCCTGACTGCAACAGTAGTAGACGTGCCAAATTTAAGGGCATTTAAATGGTCATTGGATAGACATATGGATGAAAATGGAATAATGTACATTAGATGGGCTTCAGATAGATTTCACAGGTCGGCACAACATCAAGGACCAAAAGGCTTGTACTGCATTGTAATGTTCCATGTTCTAATATGTACTTAAAAATCTATACCTAGGATGATGCTGTAAGAGGCAACCTCAACTTTTGTCCTTGTGGATACATGTGACAATCATGTTAATTCCATTCAATCACTCCACTTACACACTGATCAATAACTGATTGTCATGTAGTTTGCTCTTTAATTACTTTATTTGCTGATTGTTTTGCTGCATGATGAGGGATGAATAATGGCTTCTTACACACTTCACCTGGTAAATGTTAAAGATGCCAGGAGAGCTGCTAAGATACCATTGACCTGTAAATAGCACCCAGTGATAAAGAGGCAGCTTTCTTAGACTATGATACTTCTAAAAATTCAGTTTTATTTCCAGAGATAAAAATCAAAAACAGAATAGGTATGTTTCAATATATAGAGTCTACATTTGACTGCACTCAGAAGATTGTGATAAGGCAAAATTTCCACCCTACCAGGAATTGGAGCAGCACCAGAGAATGTGCTGAGGAGAGTTACAGTGACTGCTCGAAATGAAATCATGTGGTAGCCTGGATGGCCTTTACAAAAATGAAAAAGTTAAGGCTGACCCATGAAGTGCTGCATGTCTTTAACATTTAGACTGGGTGTGGGAGTGAGATGTTTCCACTTGTAGGGCGTTTGAAATTAGTGACTATAAAAAAATTCAACCATTCAATCCAGTCGGGAATTCAGGAGGTGCAGGTTCACTCAGACGATGGTGTGCACTTGAAAGTCGCAAGTAACATTGACTTCACAGAATCATAGAATTCCTACAGTGTGGGAACAAGCCCTTCAGCCCAACAAGTCCACACTGATCCTCTGAAGAGCAACCCGTTAACTGTGGCAATGGAGCAGGCCAAAGATTACCACAGTTAATCAAACCGCAAATTGGAGAAACAACACCTCATCTTGCACCTGGGCAACGTACAGCCTGGAGGAGTCAACATTGACTTTGTTTAACTTGAGTTTGCCAATTTCAAATAACCTCTCTTCCCATCCCCTGACTCCCTTTCCAGCCCCTCCTCCTCCCTTCCCTTCCACGTACTGACCCTTCTTCCAGGCCACTAACCAGATTCATTCCTCCCATCAACAAAGCAGGCCATACCCTCTACCTGTGTTCACCTACCACTAGCTCACCACTCTGCTCATTCCCTATCCAAAATCCTCTTCCACCCCCCCACCTTTATCTATGGCTCCCCTCACCCTCACCCCAGTCCTGAAGAAGGGTAACACCCGAAACGTTGACTTCTCCACCTCCGTTTGCTGCCTAGCTTGTTGTGTTCTTCCAACCTCCTACTTGTCTATCCTGCACTCTGTCTCATCATTGTTTGAGATCTGACTCACTACAATGGTGTCATCAGCCAAATTGTAAATGAGTTAGAATTTGGCCACACAGTCATGAGTGTATAAGGAGTATAGTTAAGGGGCTGAGCATGCAGCCTTGCAGGGCACTGGTGTTCAGAGTTATTATGGAGGAGGTGTTGTCACTTATCCTTACTGTATGTGGTCTGCTGGTTAGGAAGTCAAGGTTTCAGTTGCGGGGTGAGCACAGTCCTAGTTTGGAGATGAGTTTTGTTAAATGTTTGGTGTTTAGGCAGAGCTAAACTCAATAACACAGTCTGATGTAGGTGTCTTTGTTATTCAGATGTTCCAGTGATGTGTAGGCCAGGGTGATGGCATCTGCCATGGACCTATTTTGATAGTATGCAAATTGTCGGAGATCAAGGCAAACTGGGAGGCTGGACTTTATGTGCACCATTAGTGTCCTCTAGAAGCACTTCATAGTGACCTATGTCAAAGCCAACAAGCGGCAGTCGTTGAGACACTTTGCCTGATTTTGTTTTTGGCACTGGGATGACAGTGAGCTTCTTGAAGCGGGTGGGAATCTTACATTTTAGGAAGGAGAGGTTAAAGATGTCTGCAAATACTCCCGCCAGCTGGTCTGTGCAGCATCCTAGTGCCAGGGACTCCATCTGAGCCAGTCGCTTTCATAGAGTCATAGAGATGCATAGAGTGGAAACAGACCCTTCGGTCCAACCCGTTCAGATATCCCAACCCAAACTAGTCCCAACTGCCAGCACCCAGCCCATATCCCTCCAAACCCTTCCTATTCATATACCCATCCAAATGCCTCTTAAATGTTGCAATTGTACCAGCCTCTACCAATTCCTCTGAAAGCTCACTCCATACACGCACCACCCTCTGTGTGAAAAATTGCCCCGTAGGTCTCTTTTATATCTTTTCCCTCTCACCCTAAACCTATGCCCTCTAGTTCTGGACTCCCTCACCCCAGGGAATAGACTTTGTCTATTTACCCCATCCATGCCCCTCATAATTTTGCAAACCTCTATAAGGTCACCCCTCAGCCTCCGACGCTCCAGGGAAAACAGCCCCAGCCTGTTCAGCCTCTCCCAATAGCTCAAATCCTCCAACCCTGGCAACATCCTTGTAAGTCTTTTCTGAACCCTTTCAAGTTTCACAACATCTTTCCGATACGAAGGAGACCAGAAGTGCATGCACTATTCAAACAGTGGCCTAACCAATGTCCTGTACAGCCACAACATGACCTCCCAACCCCTGTAGGAAAACGTGAGGACTGCAGATGCTGGAGATCAGAGCTGAAAAATGTGTTGCTGGAAAAGCGCAGCAGGTCAGGCAGCATCCAAGGAGCAGGAGAATCGACGTTTTGGGCATAAACATCAATTCTCCTGCTCCTTGGATGCTGCCTGACCTGCTGTGCTTTTCCAGCAATACATTTTTCAGCTCCCAACTCCTGTACTCAATCACTCTGACCAATAAAAGAAACCATACCAAATGCCTTCTTCACTATCCTATCTACCTGCGACTCCACTTTCAAGGAGCTATGAACCTGCACTCCAAGGTCTCTTTGTTCAGTAACACTCCCTAGGACCTTACCATAAAGTGTATAAGTCCTGCTAAGATTTGCTTTCCCAAAATGCATTACCTCGCATTTATCTGAATTAAACTCCATCTGCCACTTCTTAGCCCATTGGCCCATCTGGTCAAGATCCTGTTGTAATCTGAGGTAATCCTCTTCGCTGTCCACTACACCTCCAACTTTGGTGTCATCTACAAATTTATTAACTGTACTTCTTATGCTCGCATCCAAATCATTTATGTAAATGACAAAAAGTAGAGGACCCAGCACCGATCCTTGTGGCACTCCACTGCTCACAGGCATCCAGTCTGAAAAACAACCCTCCACCACCACCCTCTGTCTTCTACCTTTGAGCCTGTTCTGTATCCAAATGGCTAGTTCTCCTTGTATTCCATGAGATCTAACCTTGCTAATCAGTCTCCCATGGGGAACCTTGTCAAACGCCTTACTGAAATCCATACAGAATACATCTACTGCTCTGCCCTCATCAATCTTCTTTGTTACTTCCTCATAAAACTCAATCAAGTTTGTGAGACATCATTTCCCATGCACAAAGCCATGTTGACTATCCCTAATCAGTCCTTGCCTTTCCAAATACATGTACATCCTGTCTTTCAGGATTCCCTCCAACAACTTGCCCACCACCGACGTCAGGCTCACTGGCTTGTCTTTACCCACCCTTCTTAAACAGTGTCACCACACTAGCCAACCTCCAATCTTCCGGCACCTCACCTGTGACTGTCGATGATACAAATATCTCAGCAAGAAACCCAGCAATCACTTTTCTAGCTTCCCACAGAGGTCTAGGGTACACCTGATCAGGTCATGGGGATTTATCCACCTTTAGCTGTTTCAAGACATGCAGCACCTCTTCGTCTGTAATATGGACATTTTGCAAGATGTCACCATCTATTTCCCTACAGTCTATATCTTCCATATCCTTTTCCACAGTAAATACTGATGCAAAGTACTCATTTAGTATCTCCCCCATTTTCTGCGGCTCCACACAAAGGCCGCCTTGCTGATCTTTGAGCGGCCCTACTCTCTAGGAGAAAGTGAGGACTGTAGATGCTAGAGATCAGAGCTGAAAATGTGTTGCTGGAAAAGCACAGCAGGTCAGGCAGCATCCAAGGAGCAGGAGAGTCGACGTTTCAGGCATGAGTCCTTCTTCCTGAAGAAGGGCTCATGCCCGAAACGTCGACTCTCCTGCTCCTTGGATGCTGCCTGACCTGCTGCGCTTTTCCAGCAACACATTTTCGGGCCCTATTCTCTCCCTAGTAACCCTTTTGTCCTTAATGTATTTGTAAAAACTCTTTGGATTCTCCTTAATTCTATTTGCCAAAGCTATCTCATGTCCCTTTTTTGCTCACCTGGATTCACTCGATCTATCCTGTCTATACCTGACATATGCTTCCTTCTTTTTCTGAACCAAACCCTCAATTTCTTTAGTCATCCAGCATTCCCTATACCTACCAGCCTTTCCTTTCACCCTGACAGAAATATCCTTTTTCTGGATTCTTGTTATCTTATTTTTGAAGGCATTTTCCAGCTGTCCCTTTACCTGCGAACATCTGCCCCCAATCAGCTTTCGAAAGTTCTTGCCTAATACTGTCAAAATTGGCCTTTCTCCAATTTAGAATTTCAACTTTCAGATCTGGTTTATCCTTTTCCATCGTTATTTTTAATCTAATAGAATTATGGTCTCTGGCCCCAAAGTGCTCCCCCACTGACACCTCAGTCACCTGCCCTGCCTTATTTCCCAAGAGTAGGTCGAGTTTTGCACCTCCTCTAGTCGGTACATCCACATACTGAATCAGAAAATTGTCTTGTACATACTTAACAAATTCCTCTCCATCTAAACCCTTGACACTATGGCAGTCCCAGTCTATGTTTAGAAAGCTAAAATCCCCTACTATAACCTCCCTATTATTCTTACAGATAGTTGAGATCTCCTTCCAAGTTTGTTTCTGAATTTCCCTCTGACTATTAGGAGGTCTATAATACAATCTCAGTAAGGTGATCATTCCTTTCTTATTTCTCAGTTCCACCCAAATAACCTCCCTGAATGTATTTCCGGGAAATAGCGCTATCCCTTATCAAAAATGCTGCTCCCTCACACTCTCTTGCCTCCCTTTCTATCCTTCCTGTAGCATTTGTATCCTGGAACATTAAGCTGCCAGTCCTGCCCATCCCTGAGTCATGTTTCTATAATTGCTGTGATATCCCAGTCCCATGTTCCTAACCATGCCCTGAGTTTATTTGCCTTCCCTGTTAGGCCCCTTGCATTGAAATAAATGCAGTTTAATTTATTAGTCCTACCTTATCCCTGCCTGCCCTGACTTACTGTTGGACTCGCTTCTGTTCTCAACTGTACCAGTCTCAGATTGATCTCTTTCCTCACTATCTCCCTGGGTCCTACCACAGTCCCCCACCCCGCCCTGCAGTCCCTCCCCCCCAACCTTACTAGTTTAAATGCTCCTGAGCAGTTCTCGCAAATTTCCCTGCCGACATATTAGTCCCCTTCCAATTTAGGTGCAATCCGTCCTTCTTGTACAGGTCACTTCTATCCCAAAAGTGATTCCAAAGATCCAAAAATGTGAATCCTTCTCCCATACACCAGCTCCTCAGCCATGCACTCATCTGCTCTGTTTTCCTATTCCTGCCCTCACTAGTTTGTAGCACTGGGAATAATCCAGATATTACTACCCTTGAGGACCTCCTTTTGAAATTTCTGCCTAGCTCTCTCTAATCTCCCTTCAGAATCTCAACCTTTTCCCTTTCTATATCTTTGTTTCCAATGTGGACAATGACCTCTTGCTGGCCTCTCTCCCCAGTGAGAACATTCCGTGGGTTCACCCTCAGGAAAGCCAATCTGAGATCTGTGACGGCAACTGTGGGTCCAAGTATTGCTGGGGCAGGTGACATCATTTCACTGAGCTGTTCAAAATGAGCATAGAATGCATTGAGCTCATTGGGGAGGGATGCATTGTTGTAAGTGCTTTGCAGCTCTGTGGCACTCGAATCCAGGTATACCTAGTTCAGAATCAGAAACCCTATCACTCTGTCCATGAGCACCTCAAAATGAGTTCAAAGTTAATGGCAGTATCCATTTCAGCTGAATACATTGAACTGCTATGTCGCAACATCTCAATGCCATTTCTGGTTTGGGTGCTGTGCACATTAGTAGGGGAATGCATCAATCTGTGCATGTACGTTTTCATGTGTTGCACATATTGGGATGTGGGAATAGCCAAGGACAGTATGTGATTGATCCACAACTGCAATGAGCCGTTTGTGTTTTTGTCAAACATGCAGACAGGCACATGTGTACACACGCATACATGCATACTTACATTCAAACAAAATGACAGATACGTGACAAGCGCACATGCAAGCTCCTTCAAACACAGACACAAATAGACACAAGCCCTTGAGCAAGTTCATGCAAGCATGGCTACACAAGAAAATACGTGTGCAGGCATATGAAAAGGACAGATACACCCATGTGAAATCACAAACGCTGGACCCTCATGCTCATGCAGTCATGTTGCATGGCTTTTTCCAGCCAATCTTACTCAAAGACATTAATGTCACAAGTGACTGCAACAAATCCAGACAGGTTTCTGCAGTAGCAAGTCGATTAGATTGAATGTCAGGGCGATGCCACCATGCATCCAGGCCGTTTGGGACTCCAGGTGAGAAAGCAGTCATGTCTGGGTCACTGCATCTGAGAAAACTGGGGCCTAGCCAAACTCCCAGTGGGAGTATGTTGTTTGGCTAAGCTTTTCAAGGCATAACTCAACCCTGAATGATTGGAAATAGTCTTTAGGTTCATTTCTTGCTGCAATTTGCTTCTGCTGCCTGGCCTCAAGGGACTGAAAGAACAGCGAAAACAACAGAATCGATTTTTTTATTTCTGCCGATATCTTCACTTCCTTTAATAAATGCCACTGAGCCTCACAACCCTGCTCAGAGTGGAAACTTGATATTTGAATCATTTTCCTTCTCTCACCATTATATCAGCTCTGTTGAGCACAGATTGAGGACAGTGTGAAACACGATCTGAGGGAGATGTGGGGATTGCAAAACATTATAGTGATTAAGGAGTTCGGGGATCGCAGCAGTTTGATAGAGGAATAGGGATCATGGCCGATCAATGAGAGATTAGGGATCACAGCAGAGGGCTATGCAATTCAGGAACAGTGCAGTGGCCAAGAGGATTCAGGAACTCAGCAGTGAGCTATGGGATTGGGGATCACAGCAGTGGGCCACAGGATTGGAGAAGGGAGCAATGGGTCATGGGATTGTGGAACCCAGCAGTGGGCCACAAGATTGGGGAAGGGAGCAGTGAACCATGGGATTGGAGAAGGGAGTAGTGGACCAGGGAATTGGGGAACCAGGAACGGGCCATGGGATTGGAGAAGGGAGCAGTGTGCCATGGAATTGGGGAACACAGCAGTGGGCTACGGGATTCGAGAAGGGAGCAAGTGGGCCATGGATTTGGGGAATCCAGCAGTGGGCCACAGGATTGGAGAAGAGACCAGTGGACTACGGGATTTGGGATTCCAGCAGTGGGCTAGGGGATTGTGGAACACAGCAGTGTGCTAAGGGATTGGGGATCACAGCAGTGGGCCATGGAATTGGAGAAGGGAGCAGTGGGCCATTGGATTGGGGAACCCAGCAATGGGCCATGGGATTAGGGAAGGGAGCAGTGGGCCGGGCCACAGGATTGAGAAGAGAGCAGTGGACTAGGGGTTTGGGGATTCCAGCAGTGGGCTAGGGAATTGGGGAACACAGCAGTGTGCTAAAGGATTGGGGAAGAGAGCAGTGGGTCATGGGATTGGGGATCACAACAGTGTGCTAAGGGATTAGGGATCACAGCAGTTGGCGAGGGGATTAGGAAAGAGAGCAGTAGACCATGGGATTGGGGAAGAGAGCAGTGGGCTAGGGGATTGGGGATCACAGCAGTTGGCTCAAGGATTGAAGAACACAGCAGTATGCTATGGGATTGGGGAAGAGAGCTGTAGGCTATGGGATTGGGGAAGAGAGCAGTGGGCCATGGGATTGGGGAAGAGAGCAGTGGGCTATGGGATTGAGGAAGAGAGCAGTACGCTATGGAATTGGGGAAGAGAGCAGTGGGCCACAGGATTGGGGATCACAGCAATGGGCTATGGGATTGGAAAAGAGAGCAGTGGGCTAGAGAATTGGGGAGCAGACCATTGGGCGAGGGAATTAGAGAGTAGAGCAGTGGGAGAGGGGATTGGGAATCACAGTAGTGGGATAGGGTAGTGGGGAACACAGCTGTGCACTAGGGGATTTGGGATGACACCAGTAGGCCAGGGGATTGACCAACATAGCAGGGGCTACAGGACTGGAGATCACAGCAGTGAGCTAACACTGTGGGGAACACAACAGTGGGCTCAGATATTGGGTAACAAAGAAGTTGGTTACAGGTTTGGGGAACAATGCTGTGGGCTACAGAATTGGGCAACAGAGCAGTGGGCTATGGAAATGGGGAACAGAGCAGTTGGCTAGAGGATTGGGGATCACAGCATTGGGTTATGGCATTGCAGAATGCAGTAGTGGGCTATGGGATTGGGCAACAGAACAGTGGGCCTTGAAATTGGGAAATACAGCAGTGGACCACAGGATTGGGAAACAGAGCAGTGTGCTAGGGGATTGGAGAACATAGCACTGGGCTAAGGAATTGGGGAACACAGCAGTAAGCTATGGATTGGGGAACAGAGCAGTGAGCTAGAGCATTGGGGAACACAACAGTGGGTTAGGGGATTGGTGAAAAGAGCAGTGGTCCATGGGATTGGAGAACAGATTAGTGGGTTAGGGGGATTGATGAACAGAGCAGTGACTCCCACAGCTACCTAGACTACACCTCCTCTCATCCTGCCCCTTGTAAAAATGCCAATTCCTTCGTCTCAGCCGCATCTGCTCCCAGGAGGACCAGTTCCAATAGCGAATAACCCAGATGGCCTCCTTCTTCAAAGACCGCAATTTCCCCCCAGACGTGATCGACGATGCCTTCCACCGCATCTCCTCCACTTCCCGCTCCTCTGCCCTTGAGCCCCGCCCCTCCAATCGCCACCAGAACAAAACCCCACTGGTCCTCACCTACCACCCCCAACCAACCTTCATATACATCATATCATCCGTTGCCATTTCCGTCACCTCCAAACGGATCGCACCACCAGGGATATATTTCCCTCCCTTCCCCTACCAGCGTTCCGAAAAGACCACTCCCTCCGTGACTCGCCACCAACCCAACCTCCACTCCCGGTACCTTCTCCTGCAACTGCAAAAAATGCAAAACTTCCCTCCTTACTTCCCTCCAAGGCCCCAAGGGATCCTTCCATATCCACCACAAATTCACCTGCACCTCCACACACATCATTTACTGCATCCGCTGCACCCGATGTGGCCTCCTCTATATTGGGGAGACAGGCCGCCTACTAGTGGAACTTTTCAGAGAACACCTCTGGGACACCTGGACAACCAACCCAACCACCCCGTGGCTCAACACTTCAACTCCCTCTTCCACTCCACCAAGGACATGCAGGTCCTTGGACTCCATCGCCAGACTATAGCAACACGACGGCTGGAGGAAGAGCGCCTCATCTTCCGCCTAGGAACCCTCCAACCACAAGGGATGAACTCAGATTTCTCCAGTTTCCTCATTTCCCCTACCCCCACCTTGGCTCAGTCAAATCCCTCGAACTCAGCACCGCCTTCCTAACCTGCAATTTTCTTCCTGACGTCTCCGCCCCCACCCTGACTCCAGCCTATCACCCTCACCTTAACCTCCTTCCACCAATCGCACTTCCAACACCCCTCCCCCAAGTCCCTCCTCCCTACATTTTATCTTAGCCTGCTTGGCACACTCTCCTCATTCCTGAAGAAGAGCTCATGCCCGAAACGTCGATTCTCCTGCTCCTTGGATGCTGCCTGACCTGCTGCGCTTTTCCAGCAACACATTTTCAGTACCAGTTTGGGGAACATGAAATGGGGTAAGGAATTGGGAATCACAGCGGTAGGCTAGGAGATAGGGGAACAGAGCAGTGGGCTAGGGGATTTGGGAATAGTACAATGGGGTAAGGAATCGGGGAACAGAGCAGAGCGCTATAGGATTGGGGAGAGAGCAAGGGTGGTGGAATTGGGGAACAGAGCAGTGGGTTAGAGAATTGGGAACAGAACAGTGCGCCATGTGATTGGGGAACACAGCAGTGGGCTAGGGGATTGGGGAACAGAGCAGTGCGACAGGGTATTATTATAAATTGGTCCAGGAGGTTTGGCAACAAGTGGGCTACATGATTTGGGGACATAGTACGAGGTTGGGGATTTGGGAACACAGCATGGTTTAGGGGATTGAGGAAAACAGCAGTGGGGTAGAAGATTTGATGAACACAGCAAGGGGCTACTGGTTTGGGGAACAGAGTAGTAGTAGTTTGGGGAAAGTGAGGACTGCAGATGCTGGAGATCAGAGCTGAAAATGTGTTGCTGGAAAAGCGCAGCAGGTCAGGCAGCATCCAAGGAGCAGGAGAATCGACGTTTCGGGCATGAGCCCTTCTTCAGGAGTGAGGAGAGTGTGCCAGCAGGGTAAGATAAAAGATAGGGAGGAGGGACTTGGGAGCGGGGTGTTGGAAGTGCGACAGGTGGAAGGAGGTTAAGGTGAGGGTGATAGGCCGGAGTGGGGGTGGGGTGGAGAGGTCAGGAAGAAGATTGCAGGTTAGGAAGGTGGTGCTGAGCTCGAGGGTTGTGACTGAGACAAGGTGGGGGGGAGGGAAATGAGGAAACTGGAGAAATCTGAGTTGGGGAACAGAGCGTTGGGCTACATGATTTGGGGACAGAGTACCGGTTTGGGGATTCAAATATACAGGGGATTAGGCAAGACGGCAGTGGGGTAGGGATTTGGGGAACAGAGCACAGGGCTAAGGAATTGGGTAACACTGTAGTGGGTGCAGGATTGGAGAACAGAGCAGTGGGCCATGGAATTGGGCAACAGAGCAGTGGGCTAGGGGATTGGAGAACAGAACATTGGGCTACATGATTTGGGGACAGAGTAACGGTTTGGGGATGCAGGAAGACAGCTGTAGATTAGGGGATTGGGCAAGATGGCAGTGGGGCAGGGGATTTGGGGAACAGAGCAGTGGGCTAGGAGAATGGGGAACAGAGCACAGGGCTAAGGAATTGGGTAACACTGTAGTGGGTACAGGATTGAGGAACAGTGCAATGGGGTAAGAAATTGGGGAACAGAGCAATGCGCTATAGGATTGGGGACAGAGCAAGGGCGGCGGAATGGGGGAACAGAGCAGTGGGTTAGAGGATTGGGAACAGACCAGTGCGCCATGTGATTCGGGAACAGAGCAGTGCGACAGGGTATTATTATAAATTGGTCCAGGAGATTTGGCAACAATGGTCTACATGATTTGGGGACATAGTACGAGGTTGGAGATTTGGAAACACAGCAGTGGTTTAGGGGATTGAGGAACACAACAGTGGGATAGGAGATTTAGTGTATACAGCAATGGTACACAGAGTAGTAGGCTACCAGTTTAGGGAACATGAAATGGGGTAAGGAATTGGGGATCACAGCAGTGGACTAGGAGATTGGGAACAGAGCAGTAGGCTAGGGGACTGAGGAAATGAGCAGTAGGCTACGGGATTGGGGAACACAGCTGTAGACTCGGAGATTGGGGAAATGGGCAATAGGATAAGGGATTGGAGAACAGAGCGTTGGGCTACATGATTTGGGGACAGAATATCAGGTTGGGGATTCAGAAATACAGCAGTAGATTAGGGGATTGGGCAAGATGGCAGCGGGGCAGGGGATTTGGGGAACAGAGCACAGGGCTGAGGAATTGGGTGACACTGTAGTGAGTGCAGGATTGGGGAACAGACCAATGGGCTAGGGGATTGGGAAACAGAGCAGTGGGCCATGGAATTGGGGAACAGCGCAGTGGGCTAGGGGATTGGGGAACAGAGCAGGGGACTAGGGGATTGGGGAACAGAGCAGTGGACTAGGGGATTGGGGAACAGACCAATGGGCTAAGGAATTGGGGGACACAGCAGTGGGCCATGGAATTGGGGAAGAGCAGTGGGCTATGGGATTGACGAACAGAGAGTGGGCCATGGAATTGGGGAACAGAGCAATGGGCCATGGAATTGGGAAACAGAGCAGTGGGCTAGGGGATTGGGGAACAGAGCAGTGAGCTATGGAATTGGGAAACAGAGCAGTGGGCCATGGGATTGGGGAACAGAGCAGTGGGATATGGGATTGGGAAACAGAGCAGCGGGCCATGGAATTGAGGAACAGAGCAGTGGTCTAAGAGATTGGGAAACAGAGCAGCGGGCCATGGAATTGGGGAACAGAGCATTGGGCTAGGGGATTGGGGAACAGAGCAGTGGGCCTGGAATTGGGTAACAGAGCAGTGGGCTATGGGATTGGGGAAAAGAACAGTGGGACATAGAATTGGGTAACACAGCAGTGGGATATGGGATTGGGGAATAGAGCAGTGGGTTAGAGGATTGGGGAATAGAACAGTGGGCCATGGAATTGGGGAACTGAGCAGTGGGCCACTGGACTCGGGAACAGAGCAGTGGGATATGGGATTGGGAAATAGAGGGGTGGGTGAGAGGATTGGGGAATAGAACAGTGGGCCAGGGAATTGGGGAACTGAGCAGTGGGGCAGGGGGCTAAGGGATTGGGGAAAACAGCAGTGGGACACGGAATTGGGTAAAAGAGCAGCGGGCCATGGAATTGGGGAACAGAGCAGTGGGCTAGGGGATTGGGGAACAGAGCAGTGGGCTATGGGATTGGGGAACAGAGCAGTGGGCTTTGGAATTGGGAAACAGAGCAGTGGGGCAGTGGGCTATGGGATTGGGGAATAGAGCAGTGGGCCAGGGAATTGGGAAACTGAGCAGTGGGGCAGGGGGCTAAGGGATTGGGGAAAACAGCAGTGGGACACGGAATTGGGTAAAAGAGCAGTGGGCCATGGAATTGGGGAACAGACCAATGGGCTAAGGAATTGGGGGACACAGCAGTGGGCCATGGAATTGGGGAAGAGCAGTGGGCTATGGGATTGACGAACAGAGAGTGGGCCATGGAATTGGGGAACAGAGCAATGGGCCATGGAATTGGGAAACAGAGCAGTTGGCAAGGGGATTGGGGAACAGAGCAGTGAGCTATGGAATTGGGAAAAAGAGCAGTGGGCCATGGGATTGGGGAACAGAGCAGTGGGCTATGGGATTGGGAAACAGAGCAGCGGGCCATGGAATGGGGAACAGAGCAGTGGTCTAAGGGATTGGGAACCAGAGCAGCGGGCCATGGAATTGGGGAACAGAGCATTGGGCTAGGGGATTGGGGAACAGAGCAGTGGGCCTGGAATTGGGTAACAGAGCAGTGGGCTATGGGATTGGGGAAAAGAACAGTGGGACATAGAATTGGGTAACACAGCAGTGGGATATGGGATTGGGGAATAGAGCAGTGGGTTAGAGGATTGGGGAATAGAACAGTGGGCCATGGAATTGGGGAACTGAGCAGTTGGCCACTGGACTCGGGAACAGAGCAGTGGGATATGGGATTGGGAAATAGAGGGGTGGGTTAGAGGATTGGGGAATAGAACAGTGGGCCAGGGAATTGGGGAACTGAGCAGTGGGGCAGGGGGCTAAGGGATTGGGGAAAACAGCAGTGGGACACGGAATTGGGTAAAAGAGCAGCGGGCCATGGAATTGGGGAACAGAGCAGTGGGCGAGGGGATTGGGGAACAGAGCAGTGGGCTATGGGATTGGGAATCAGAGCAGTGGGCTATGGGATTGGGGAACAGAGCAGTGGGCTTTGGAATTGGGAAACAGAGCAGTGGGGCAGTGGGCTATGGGATTGGGGAATAGAGCAGTGGGCCAGGGAATTGGGAAACTGAGCAGTGGGGCAGGGGGCTAAGGGATTGGGGAAAACAGCAGTGGGACACGGAATTGGGTAAAAGAGCAGTGGGCCATGGAATTGGGGAACAGAGCAGTGGGCTAGGGGATTGGGGAACAGAGCAGTGGGCTATGGGATTGGGAAACAGAGCAGTGGGCTATGGGATTGGGGAACAGAGCAGTGGGCTTTGGAATTGGGAAACAGAGCAGTGGGGCAGTGGGCTATGGGATTGGGGAATAGAGCAGTGGGCCAGGGAATTGGGAAACTGAGCAGTGGGGCAGGGGGCTAAGGGATTGGGGAAAACAGCAGTGGGACACGGAATTGGGTAAAAGAGCAGTGGGCCATGGAATTGGGGAACAGAGCAGTGGGCTAGGGGATTGGAGAACAGAGCAGTGGGCCATGGGATTGGGTAACAGAGCAGTGGGCTATGGGATGAGGGAACAGAGCAGTGGGCTATGGGATGAGGGAACAGAGCAGTGGGCTATGGAATTGGTAAACAGAGCAGTGAGCTATGGGATTGGGGAACAGAGCAGTCGGCCATGGGATTGGGGAACACAGCAGTGGGCTATGGAATTGGGAAACAGAGCAGGGAGCTATGGGATTGGGGAACAGAGCATTGGGACTGGAATTGGGTAACATAGCAGTGGGGCAGTGGGCTACGGGATTGGGGAAAACAGCAGCGGGACATGGAATTGGGTAACAGAGCATTGGCCTATGGGATTGGGGAACAGAGTAGTGGGTTAGGGGATTGGGGAACAGACCAGTGGGCTAAGGGATTGGGGAACACAGCAGCAGGTTAGGGGATTGGGTAACAGAGCAGTGGGGTAGGGGATTGGGGAACAGAGCAGTGGGCTATGGGATTGGGAAACAGAGCAGCGGGCCATGGAATTGGGAAACAGAGCAGTGGGCTAAGGGATTGGGAAACACAGCAGTGGGCTATGGATTCGAGAAACAGAGCAGTGGGCTATGGGATTGGGGAACAGAGCAGTGGGCCATGGGCTTGGGAAACAGAGCAGTGGGCCATGGAATTTGAGAACAGAGCAGTGGGCTATGGAAATGGGAAACAGAGCAGTGGGCTATGGGATTGGGGAACACAGCAGCAGGTTAGGGGATTGGGGAACAGAGCATTGGGCCATGGGATTGGGGAACAGAGCAGTGGGCTATGGGATTGAGAAACAGCAGTGGGCCATGGAATTGTGGAACAGAGCAGTGGGCTATGGAATTGGGAAACAGAGCAGTGGGCTATGGGATTCGAGAAACAGAACAGTGGGCTATGGGATTGGGGAACAGAGCAGTGGGCCATGGGCTTGGGAAACAGAGCAGTGGGCCATGGAATTGGAGAACAGAGCAGTGGACTATGGAAATGGGAAACAGAGCAGTGGGCTATGGGATTGGGGAACAGTGCAGTGGGCTTTGGAATTGGGAAACAGAGCAGTGGGCTGTGGAATTGACAAACTGAGCAGTGGGCTATGGAATTGAGAAACAGAGCAGTGGGCTAAGGGATTGGGGAACAGAACAATGGGCCATGGAATTTGGGAACAGAGCAGTGGTCTAGGGGATTGGGGAACAGGGCAGTGGGCTATGGGATTGGGAAACAGAGCAGCGAGCTACGGAATTGGGGAACAGAGCAGTGGGCATGGAATTGGGTAACAGAGCAGTGGTCTATGGGATTGGGGAACAGAGCAGTGGGTTAGGGGATTGGGAAACAGAGAAGTGGACCACGGAATTGGGGAACAGAGCAGTGGGCCATGGGATTGGGGAACAGAGCAGTGGGTTAGGGGATTGGGGAACTGACCAGTGGGCTAAGGGATTCAGAAACAGAGCAGTGGGCCTGGAATTGGGTAACAGAGCAGTCGGCTAAGGAATTGGGGAACAGAGCAGTGGGCTATAGGATTGGGGAACAGAGCAGTGGGCCATGGGATTGGGGAACAGAGCAGTGGGCTAAGGAATTGGGGAACAGAGCAGTGGGCTATGGGATTGGGGAACAGAGCAGTGGGCCATGGGATTGGGTAACAGAGCAGTGGGCTATGGGATTGGGGAACAGAGCAGTGGGCTAAGGGATTGGGCAACACTGCAGCAGGTTAGGGGATTGGGTAACAGAGCAGTGGGCTAGGGGATTGGGGAACAGAGCAGTGGGCTATTGGATTGGGAAACAGAGCAGCGGGCCATGGAATTGGGGAACAGAGCAGTGTGCTAAGGGATTGGAAAACACAGCAGTGGGCTATGGATTCGAGAAACAGAGCAGTGGGCTATGGGATTGGGGAACAGAGCAGTGGGCCATGGGCTTGGGAAACAGAGCAGTGGGCCTGGAATTGAGTAACAGAGCAGTGGGCTAAGGAATTGGGGAACAGAGCAGTGGGCTATAGGATTGGGGAACAGAGCAGTGGGCCATGCGATTGGGTAACAGAGCAGTGGGCCATGGGACTGGGGAACAGAGCAGTGGGTTAGGGGATTGGGGAGCAGAGTAGAGGACCACGGAATTGGGGAACAGAGCAGTGGGCCATGGGATTGGGGAACAGAGCAGTGGGTTAGGGGATTGGGGAACAGACCAGTGGGCTATGGGATTCGAGAAACAGAGCAGTGGGCTATGGGATTGGGGAACAGAGCAGTGGGCCATGGGCTTGGGAAACAGAGCAGTGGGCCATGGAATTGGAGAACAGAGCAGTGGACTATGGAAATGGGAAACAGAGCAGTGGGCTATGGGATTGGGGAACAGTGCAGTGGGCTTTGGAATTGGGAAACAGAGCAGTGGGCTGTGGAATTGACAAACTGAGCAGTGGGCTATGGAATTGAGAAACAGAGCAGTGGGCTAAGGGATTGGGGAACAGAACAATGGGCCATGGAATTGGGGAACAGAGCAGTGGTCTAGGGGATTGGGGAACAGGGCAGTGGGCTATGGGATTGGGAAACAGAGCAGCGAGCTACGGAATTGGGGAACAGAGCAGTGGGCATGGAATTGGGTAACAGAGCAGTGGGCTAAGGAATTGGGGAACAGAGCAGTGGGCTATGGGATTGGGAAACAGAGCAGTGGGCTAAGGTATTGAGAAACAGGGCAGTGGGCTATGGGATTAGGGAACAGTGCAGTGGGCCATGGGATTGGGAAACAGGGCAATGGGCCATGGAATTGAGGAACAGAGCAGTGAGCTGTTGCATTGGAGAACAGAGCAGTGGGCTATGGGATTGGGGAACAGAGCAGTGGGCTATGGGATTGGGGAACAGAGCAGCGGGCCATGGAATTGGGGAACAGAGCAGTGGGCTAAGGGATTGGGAAACACAGCAGTGGACTATGGATTCGAGAAACAGAGCAGTGGACTATGGGATTGGGGAACAGAGCAGTGGGCCATGGGCTTGGGAAACAGAGCAGTGGGCCATGGGCTTGGGAAACAGAGCAGTGGGCCATAGAATTGGAGAACAGAGCAGTGGGCTATGGAAATGGGAAACAGAGCAGTGGGCTATGGGATTGGGGAACACAGCAGCAGGTTAGGGGATTGGGGAACAGAGCAGTGGGCCATGGGATTGGGTAACAGAGCAGTGGGCTATGGGATTGAGAAACAGCAGTGGGCCATGGAATTGTGGAACACAGCAGTGGGCTATGGAATTGGGAAACAGAGCAGTGGGCTATGGGATTCGAGAAACAGAGCAGTGGGCTATGGGATTGAGGAACAGAGCAGTGGGCCATGGGCTTGGGAAACAGAGCAGTGGGCCATAGAATTGGAGAACAGAGCAGTGGGCTATGGAAATGGGAAACAGAGCAGTGGGCTATGGGATTGGGGAACACAGCAGCAGGTTAGGGGATTGGGGAACAGAGCAGTGGGCCATGGGATTGGGTAACAGAGCAGTGGGCTATGGGATTGAGAAACAGCAGTGGGCCATGGAATTGTGGAACAGAGCAGTGGGCTATGGAATTGGGAAACAGAGCAGTGGGCTATGGCATTCGAGAAACAGAGCAGTGGGCTATGGGATTGGGGAAAAGAGCAGTGGGCCATGGGCTTGGGAAACAGAGCAGTGGGCCATGGAATTGGAGAACAGAGCAGTGGACTATGGAAATGGGAAACAGAGCAGTGGGCTATGGGATTGGGGAACAGAGCAGTGGGCCATGGAATTGGAGAACAGAGCAGTGGACTATGGAAATGGGAAACAGAGCAGTGGGCTATGGGATTGGGGAACAGTGCAGTGGGCTTTGGAATTGGGAAACAGAGCAGTGGGCTGTGGAATTGACAAACTGAGCAGTGGGCTATGGAATTGAGAAACAGAGCAGTGGGCTAAGGGATTGGGGAACAGAACAATGGGCCATGGAATTGGGGAACAGAGCAGTGGTCTAGGGGATTGGGGAACAGGGCAGTGGGCTATGGGATTGGGAAACAGAGCAGCGAGCTACGGAATTGGGGAACAGAGCAGTGGGCATGGAATTGGGTAACAGAGCAGTGGGCTAAGGAATTGGGGAACAGAGCAGTGGGCTATGGGATTGGGGAACAGAGCAGTGGGCCATGGGATTGGGTAACAGAGCAGTGGGCTATGGAATTGAGAAACAGAGCAGTGGGCCATGAGATCGGGGAACAGAGCAGTGGGCCTGGAATTGGGTAACAGAGCAGTGGGCTAATGGATTGGGGAACAGGGCAGTCGGCTATGGGATTGGGGAACAGGGCAGTGGGCTATAGGATTGGGGAACAGAGCAGTGGGCTATGGGATTGGAGAACAGAGCAGTGGGCCTGGAATTGGGTAACAGAGCAGTGGGGCATTGGGCTAAGGGATTGGGGAAAACAGCAGTGGGACATGGAATTGGGTAACAGGGCAGCGGGCTATGGGATTGGGGAGAAGAACAGTGGGACATGGAATTGGGTAGCAGAGCAGTGGGCTATGGGATTGGGGAACACAGCAGCAGGTTAGGGGATTGGGGAACAGAGCAGTGGGCCATGTGATTGGGTAACAGAGCAGTGGGCTATGGAATTGGGAAACAGAACAGTGGGCCATGGGATTGGGGAACAGCACAGTTGGATAGGGGATTGGGGAGCAGAACATTGGGCTATGGGATTGGTGAATAGAGCAGTGGGCTATGGAATTGGGAAACAGAGCAGTGAGCTATGGGATTGGGGAACAGAGCAGTGGGCCATGGGAATGGGGAAGAGAGCAGTGATTTAGGGGATTGGGGAACAGAGCAGTGGGCAATGGGATTGGGAAACAGAGCAACGGGCCATGGAGTTGGGGAACAGAGCAGTGGGCTAAGGGATTGGGAAACAGAGCAGTGGGTTAGGGGATTGGGGAACAGACCAGTATACTAAGGGATTGGGAAACAGCAGTGGGCCATGGAATTGGGGAACAGAGCAGTGGGCTATGGAATTGGGAAACAGAGCAGTGGGGCAGTGGGCTATGGGATTGGGGAACAGAGCAGCGGGTTAGGGGATTGGGGAACACAGCAGTGGGCCATGGGATTGGGTAACAGAGCAGTGGGCCATGGAATTGGGAAACAGAGCAGTGGGCTATGGGATTGGGGAACAGAGCAGTGGGTTAGGGGATTGGAGAACAGAGCAGTGGACCACGGAATTGTGGAACAGACCAGTGGGCCATGGGATTGGGGAACAGAGCAGTGGGCTATGGAATTGGGGAACAGAGCAGTAGGCTATGAGATTGGGGAACAGAGCAGTGGGCTATGGAATTGAGAAACAGAGCAGTGGGCCATGGGATTGGGGAACAGAGCATTGGGCCTGGAATTGGGTAACCGAGCAGTGGGTCAGTGGGCTATGGGATTGGGGAAAACAGCAGCGGGACATGGAATTGGGTAACAGAGCATTGGCCTATGGGATTGTGGAACAGAGTAGTGGGTTAGGGGATTGGGGAACAGACCAGTGGGCTATGGGATTGGGAAATAGAGCAGTGGGCTAAGGAATTGAGAAACAGGGCAGTGGGCTATGGGATTAGGGAACAGTGCAGTGGGCCATGGGATTGGGAAACAGAGCAATGGGCCATGGAATTGAGGAACAGAGCAGTGAGCTGTGGCATTGGAGAACAGAGCAGTGGGCTATGGGATTGGGGAACAGAGCAGTGGGCTATGGGATTGGGGAACAGAGCAGTGGGCCTGGAATTGGGTAACAGAACAGTGGGGCAGTGGGCTAAGGGATTGGGGAAAACAGCAGTGGGACATGGAATTGGGTAACAGGGCAGTGGGCTATGGGATTGGGGAGAAGAACAGTGGGAGATTGAATTGGGTAGCAGAGCAGTGGGCTATGGGATTGGGGAACACAGCAGCAGGTTAGGGGATTGGGGAACAGAGCAGTGGGCCATGGGATTGAGAAACAGCAGTGGGCCATGGAATTGGGGAACAGAGCAGTGGGCTATGGAATTGGGAAACAGAGCAGTGGGTTAGGGGATTGGGAAACAGAGAAGTGGACCACGGAATTGGGGAACGGAGCAGTGGGCCACTGGATTGGGGAACAGAGCAGTGGGTTAGGGGATTGGGGAACTGACCAGTGGGCTAAGGGATTCAGAAACAGAGCAGTGGGCCTGGAATTGGGTAACAGAGCAGAGGGCTAAGGAATTGGGGAACAGAGCAGTGGGCTATAGGATTGGGGAACAGAGCAGTGGGCCATGGGATTGGGTAACAGAGCAGTGGGCTATGGGATTGGGGAACAGAGCAGTGGGCTATGGAATTGGTAAACAGAGCAGTGAGCTATGGGATTGGGGAACAGAGCAGTCGGCCATGGGATTGGGGAACACAGCAGTGGGCTATGGAATTGGGAAACAGAGCAGTGAGCTATGGGATTGGGGAACAGAGCATTGGGCCTGGAATTGGGTAACATAGCAGTGGGGCAGTGGGCTATGGGATTGGGGAAAACAGCAGCGGGACATGGAATTGGGTAACAGAGCATTGGCCTATGGGATTGGGGAACAGAGTAGTGGGTTAGGGGATTGGGGAACAGACCAGAGGGCTAAGGGATTGGGGAACACAGCAGCAGGTTAGGGGATTGGGTAACAGAGCAGTGGGGTAGGGGATTGGGGAACAGAGCAGTGGGCTATGGGATTGGGAAACAGAGCAGCGGGCCATGGAATTGGGGAACAGAGCAGTGGGCTAAGGGATTGGGAAACACAGCAGTGGGCTATGGATTTAAGAAACAGAGCAGTGGGCTATGGGATTGGGGAACAGAGCAGTGGGCCATGGGCTTGGGAAACAGAGCAGTGGGCCATGGAATTGGAGAACAGAGCAGTGGGCTATGGAAATGGGAAACAGAGCAGTGGGCTATGGGATTGGGGAACAGAGCAGTGGGCTTTGGAATTGGGAAACAGAGCAGTGGGCTGTGGAATTGACAAACTGAGCAGTGGGCTATGGAATTGAGAAACAGAGCAGTGGGCTAAGGGATTGGGGAACAGAACAATGGGCCATGGAATTGGGGAACAGAGCAGTGGTCTGGGGATTGGGGAACAGGGCAGTGGGCTATGGGATTGGGAAACAGAGCAGCGAGCTACGGAATTGGGGAACAGAGCAGTGGGCATGGAATTGGGTAACAGAGCAGTGGGCTATGGGATTGGGGAACAGAGCAGTGGGTTAGGGGATTGGTAAACAGAGAAGTGGACCACGGAATTGGGGAACAGAGCAGTGGGCCATGGGATTGGGGAACAGAGCAGTGGGTTAGGGGATTGGGGAACTGACCAGTGGGCTAAGGGATTCAGAAACAGAGCAGTGGGCCTGGAATTGGGTAACAGAGCAGTGGGCTAAGGAATTGGGGAACAGGGCAGTGGGCTATAGGATTGGGGAACAGAGCAGTGGGCTAAGGGATTGGGGAACAGAGCAGTGGGCCATGGGCTTGGGAAACAGAGCAGTGGGCCTGGAATTGAGTAACAGAGCAGTGGGCTAAGGAATTGGGGAACAGAGCAGTGGGCTATAGGATTGGGGAACAGAGCAGTGGGCCATGCGATTGGGTGACAGAGCAGTGGGCCATGGGACTGGGGAACAGAGCAGTGGGTTAGGGGATTGGGGAGCAGAGTAGAGGACCACGGAATTGGGAAACAGAGCAGTGGGTTAGGGGATTGGGGAACAGACCAGTGGGCCATGGAATTGGAGAACAGAGCAGTGGGCTATGGAATTGGGGAACAGAGCAGTGGGCTATGGGATTGGGGAACAGAGCAGTGGGCCATGGGTTTGGGTGACAGAGCAGTGGGCTATGGGATTGGGGAACAGAGCAGTGGGCTTTGGAATTGGGAAACAGAGCAGTGGGGCAGTGGGCTATGGGATTGGGGAGAAGAACAGTGGGACATGGAATTGGGTAGCAGAGCAGTGGGCTATGGGATTGGGGAACAGAGCAGCGGGTTAGGGGATTGGGGAACACAGCAGTGGACCATGGGATTGGGTAACAGAGCAGTGGGCCATGGAATTGGGAAACAGAGCAGTGGGCTATGGGATTGGGGAACAGAGCAGTGGGTTAGGGGATTGGGGAACAGAGCAGTGGACCACGGAATTGGGGAACAGAGCAGTGGGCCATGGGATTGGGGAACAGAGCAGTGGGTTAGGGGATTGGGGAACTGACCAGTGGGCTAGGGGTTGAGAAACAGATCGGTGGGCTATGGGATTGAGAAAAAGAGCAGTGGGCCATGGAATTGGGGAACAGAGCAGTGGGCTATGGAATTGGGAAACAGAGCAGTGGGCTGTGGGATTGACAAACTGAGCAGTGGGCTATGGGATTGGGGAACAGAGCAGTGGGCTATGGAATTGGGGAACAGAGCAGTAGTCTATGAGATTGGGGAACAGAGCAGTGGGCTATGGAATTCAGAAACAGAGCAGTGGGCCATGGGATTGGGGAACAGATCATTGGGCCTGGAATTGGGTAACCGAGCAGATGGTCAGTGGGCTATGGGATTGGGGAAAACAGCAGCGGGACATGGAATTGGGTAACAGAGCAATGGCCTATGGGATTGTGGAACAGTGTAGTGGGTTAGGGGATTGGGGAACAGACCAGTGGGCTATGGGATTGGGAAACAGAGCAGTGGGCTAAGGAATTGAGAAACAGGGCAGTGGGCTATGGGATTAGGGAACAGTGCAGTGGGCCATGGGATTGGGAAACAGGGCAATGGGCCATGGAATTGAGGAACAGAGCAGTGAGCTGTGGCATTGGAGAACAGACCAGTGGGCTATGGGATTGGGGAACAGAGCAGTGGGCTATGGGATTGGGGAACAGAGCAGCGGGCCATGGAATTGGGGAACAGAGCAGTGGGCCATGGGCTTGGGAAACAGAGCAGTGGGCCATAGAATTGGAGAACAGAGCAGTGGGCTATGGAAATGGGAAACAGAGCAGTGGGCTATGGGATTGGGGAACACAGCAGCAGGTTAGGGGATTGGGGAACAGAGCAGCGGGCCATGGAATTGGGGAACAGAGCAGTGGGCCATGGGCTTGGGAAACAGAGCAGTGGGCCATAGAATTGGAGAACAGAGCAGTGGGCTATGGAAATGGGAAACAGAGCAGTGGGCCATGGGATTGGGTAACAGAGCAGTGGGCTATGGGATTGAGAAACAGCAGTGGGCCATGGAATTGGAGAACAGAGCAGTGGACTATGGAAATGGGAAACAGAGCAGTGGGCTATGGGATTGGGGAACAGTGCAGTGGGCTTTGGAATTGGGAAACAGAGCAGTGGGCTGTGGAATTGACAAACTGAGCAGTGGGCTATGGAATTGAGAAACAGAGCAGTGGGCTAAGGGATTGGGGAACAGAACAATGGGCCACGGAATTGGGGAACAGAGCAGTGGTCTAGGGGATTGGGGAACAGGGCAGTGGGCTATGGGATTGGGAAACAGAGCAGCGAGCTACGGAATTGGGGAACAGAGCAGTGGGCATGGAATTGGGTAACAGAGCAGTGGGCTAAGGAATTGGGGAACAGACCAGTGGGCTGTGGGATTGGGAAACAGAGCAGTGGGCTAAGGAATTGAGAAACAGGGCAGTGGGCTATGGGATTAGGGAACAGTGCAGTGGGCCATGGGATTGGGAAACAGGGCAATGGGCCATGGAATTGAGGAACAGAGCAGTGAGCTGTGGCATTGGAGAACAGAGCAGTGGGCTATGGGATTGGGGAACAGAGCAGCGGGCCATGGAATTGGGGAACAGAGCAGTGGGCTAAGGGATTGGGAAACACAGCAGTGGACTATGGATTCGAGAAACAGAGCAGTGGGCTATGGGATTGGGGAACAGAGCAGTGGGCCATGGGCTTGGGAAACAGAGCAGTGGACCATAGAATTGGAGAACAGAGCAGTGGGCTATGGAAATGGGAAACAGAGCAGTGGGCTATGGGATTGGGGAACACAGCAGCAGGTTAGGGGATTGGGGAACAGAGCAGTGGGCCATGGGATTGGGTAACAGAGCAGTGGGCTATGGGATTGAGAAACAGCAGTGGGCCATGGAATTGTGGAACAGAGCAGTGGGCTATGGAATTGGGAAACAGAGCAGTGGGCTATGGGATTCGAGAAACAGAGCAGTGGACTATGGAAATGGGAAACAGAGCAGTGGGCTATGGGATTGGGGAACAGTGCAGTGGGCTTTGGATTTGGGAAACAGAGCAGTGGGCTGTGGAATTGTCAAACTGAGCAGTGGGCTATGGAATTGAGAAACAGAGCAGTGGTCTAAGGGATTGGGGAACAGAACAATGGGCCATGGAATTGGGGAACAGGGCAGTGGGCTATGGGATTGGGAAACAGAGCAGCGAGCTACGGAATTGGGGAACAGAGCAGTGGGCATGGAATTGGGTAACAGAGCAGTGGGCTATGGGATTGGGGAACAGAGCAGTGGGTTAGGGGATTGGGAAACAGAGAAGTGGACCACGGAATTGGGGAACAGAGCAGTGGGCCGTGGGATTGGGGAACAGAGCAGTGGGTTAGGGGATTGGGGAACTGACCAGTGGGCTAAGGGATTCAGAAACAGAGCAGTGGGCCTGGAATTGGGTAACAGAGCAGTGGGCTAAGGAATTGGGGAACAGAGCAGTGGGCTATAGGATTGGGGAACAGAGCAGTGGGCCATGGGATTGGGGAACAGAGCAGTGGGCTAAGGGATTGGGGAACACAGCAGCAGGTTAGGGGATTGGGTAACAGAGCAGTGGGTTAGTGGATTGGGGAACAGAGCAGTGGGCTATGGGATTGGGAAACAGAGCAGCGGGCCATGGAATTGGGGAACAGAGCAGTGGGCTAAGGGATTGGAAAACACAGCAGTGGGCTATGGATTCGAGAAACAGAGCAGTGGGCTATGGGATTGGGGAACAGAGCAGTGGGCCATGGGCTTGGGAAACAGAGCAGTGGGCCTGGAATTGAGTAACAGAGCAGTGGGCTAAGGAATTGGGGAACAGAGCAGTGGGCTATAGGATTGGGGAACAGAGCAGTGGGCCATGCGATTGGGTAACAGAGCAGTGGGCCATGGGACTGGGGAACAGAGCAGTGGGTTAGGGGATTGGGGAGCAGAGTAGAGGACCACGGAATTGGGGAACAGAGCAGTGGGCTATGGGATTGGGGAACAGAGCAGTGGGCCATGGGTTTGGGTGACAGAGCAGTGGGCTATGGGATTGGGGAACAGAGCAGTGGGCTTTGGAATTGGGAAACAGAGCAGTGGGGCAGTGGGCTATGGGATTGGGGAGAAGAACAGTGGGACATGGAATTGGGTAGCAGAGCAGTGGGCTATGGGATTGGGGAACAGAGCAGCGGATTAGGGGATTGGGGAACACAGCAGTGGGCCATGGGATTGGGTAACAGAGCAGAGGGCCATGGAATTGGGAAACAGAGCAGTGGGCTATGGGATTGGGGAACAGAGCAGTGGGTTAGGGGATTGGGGAACAGAGCAGTGGGCCATGGGATTGGGTAACAGAGCAGTGGGCCATGGGATTGGGGAACTGACCAGTGGGCTAGGGGTTGAGAAACAGATCGGTGGGCTATCGGATTGAGAAAAAGAGCAGTGGGCCATGGAATTGGGGAACAGAGCAGTGGGCTCTGGAATTGGGAAGCAGAGCAGTGGGCTGTGGGATTGACAAACTGAGCAGTGGGCTATGGGATTGGGGAACAGAGCAGTGGGCTATGGAATTGGGGAACAGAGCAGTAGTCTATGAGATTGGGGAACAGAGCAGTGGGCTGTGGAATTGAGAAACAGAGCAGTGGGCCATGGGATTGGGGAACAGAGCATTGGGCCTGGAATTGGGTAACCGAGCAGTGGGTCAGTGGGCTATGGGATTGGGGAAAACAGCAGCGGGACATGGAATTGGGTAACAGAGCATTGGCCTATGGGATTGTGGAACACAGTAGTGGGTTAGGGGATTGGGGAACAGACCAGTGGGCTATGGGATTGGGGAACAGAGCAGTGGGCCATGGGCTTGGGAAACAGAGCAGTGGGCTATGGGATTGGGGAACAGTGCAGTGGGCTTTGGAATTGGGAAACAGAGCAGTGGGCTGTGGAATTGACAAACTGAGCAGTGGGCTATGGAATTGAGAAACAGAGCAGTGGGCTAAGGGATTGGGGAACAGAACAATGGGCCACGGAATTAGGGAACAGAGCAGTGGTCTAGGGGATTGGGGAACAGGGCAGTGGGCTATGGGATTGGGAAACAGAGCAGCGAGATACGGAATTGGGGAACAGAGCAGTGGGCATGGAATTGGGTAACAGAGCAGTGGGCTAAGGAATTGGGGAACAGACCAGTGGGCTATGGGATTGGGAAACAGAGCAGTGGGCTAAGGAATTGAGGAACAGAGCAGTGAGCTGTGGCATTGGAGAACAGAGCAGTGGGCTATGGGATTGGGGAACAGAGCAGCGGGCCATGGAATTGGGGAACAGAGCAGTGGGCTAAGGGATTGGGAAACACAGCAGTGGACTATGGATTCGAGAAACAGAGCAGTGGGCCATGGGATTGGGAAACAGAGCAGTGGACCATAGAATTGGAGAACAGAGCAGTGGGCTATGGAAATGGGAAACAGAGCACTGGGCTATGGGATTGGGGAACACAGCAGCAGGTTAGGGGATTGGGGAACAGAGCAGTGGGCCATGGGATTGGGTAACAGAGCAGTGGGCTATGGGATTGAGAAACAGCAGTGGGCCATGGAATTGTGGAACAGAGCAGTGGGCTATGGAATTGGGAAACAGAGCAGTGGGCTATGGGATTCGAGAAACAGAGCAGTGGGCTAAGGGATTGGGGAACAGAACAATGGGCCATGGAATTGGGGAACAGGGCAGTGGGCTATGGGATTGGGAAACAGAGCAGCGAGCTACGGAATTGGGGAACAGAGCAGTGGGCATGGAATTGGGTAACAGAGCAGTGGGCTATGGGATTGGGGAACAGAGCAGTGGGTTAGGGGATTGGGAAACAGAGAAGTGGACCACGGAATTGGGGAACAGAGCAGTGGGCCGTGGGATTGGGGAACAGAGCAGTGGGTTAGGGGATTGGGGAACTGACCAGTGGGCTAAGGGATTCAGAAACAGAGCAGTGGGCCTGGAATTGGGTAACAGAGCAGTGGGCTAAGGAATTGGGGAACAGAGCAGTGGGCTATAGGATTGGGGAACAGAGCAGTGGGCTAAGGGATTGGGGAACACAGCAGCAGGTTAGGGGATTGGGTAACAGAGCAGTGGGTTAGTGGATTGGGGAACAGAGCAGTGGACCACGGAATTGGGGAACAGAGCAGTGGGCCGTGGGATTGGGGAACAGAGCAGTGGGTTAGGGGATTGGGGAACTGACCAGTGGGCTAAGGGATTCAGAAACAGAGCAGTGGGCCTGGAATTGGGTAACAGAGCAGTGGGCCATGGGATTGGGTAACAGAGCAGTGGGCTATGGGATTGGGGAACAGAGCAGTGGGCTAAGGGATTGGGGAACACAGCAGCAGGTTAGGGGATTGGGTAACAGAGCAGTGGGTTAGTGGATTGGGGAACAGAGCAGTGGGCTATGGGATTGGGAAACAGAGCAGCGGGCCATGGAATTGGGGAACAGAGCAGTGGGCTAAGGGATTGGAAAACACAGCAGTGGGCTATGGATTCGAGAAACAGAGCAGTGGGCCTGGAATTGAGTAACAGAGCAGTGGGCTAAGGAATTGGGGAACAGAGCAGTGGGCTATAGGATTGGGGAACAGAGCAGTGGGCCATGCGATTGGGTAACAGAGCAGTGGGCCATGGGACTGGGGAACAGAGCAGTGGGTTAGGGGATTGGGGAGCAGAGTAGAGGACCACGGAATTGGGGAACAGAGCAGTGGGTTAGGGGATTGGGGAACAGACCAGTGGGCTAAGGGATTGGGAAACAGAGCAGTGGGCCATGGAATTGGAGAACAGAGCAGTGGGCTATGGAATTGGGGAACAGAGCAGTGGGCTATGGGATTGGGGAACAGAGCAGTGGGCCATGGGTTTGGGTGACAGAGCAGTGGGCTATGGGATTGGGGAACAGAGCAGTGGGCTTTGGAATTGGGCAACAGAGCAGTGGGGCAGTGGGCTATGGGATTGGGGAGAAGAACAGTGGGACATGGAATTGGGTAGCAGAGCAGTGGGCTATGGGATTGGGGAACAGAGCAGCGGGTTAGGGGATTGGGGAACACAGCAGTGGGCCATGGGATTGGGTAACAGAGCAGAGGGCCATGGAATTGGGAAACAGAGCAGTGGGCTATGGGATTGGGGAACAGAGCAGTGGGTTAGGGGATTGGGGAACAGAGCAGTGGACCACGGAATTGGGGAACAGAGCAGTGGGCCATGGGATTGGGGAACAGAGCAGTTGGTTAGGGGATTGGGGAACTGACCAGTGGGCTAGGGGTTGAGAAACAGATCGGTGGGCTATGGGATTGAGAAAAAGAGCAGTGGGCCATGGAATTGGGGAACAGAGCAGTGGGCTGTGGGATTGACAAACTGAGCAGTGGGCTATGGGATTGGGGAACAGAGCAGTGGGCTATGGAATTGGGGAACAGAGCAGTAGTCTATGAGATTGGGGAACAGAGCAGTGGGCTATGGAATTGAGAAACAGAGCAGTGGGCCATGGGATTGGGGAACAGAGCATTGGGCCTGGAATTGGGTAACCGAGCAGTGGGTCAGTGGGCTATGGGATTGGGGAAAACAGCAGCGGGACATGGAATTGGGTAACAGAGCATTGGCCTATGGGATTGTGGAACACAGTAGTGGGTTAGGGGATTGGGGAACAGACCAGTGGGCTATGGGATTGGGGAACAGAGCAGTGGGTTATGGGATTGGGGAACAGAGCAGTGGGTTATGGGATTGGGGAACAGAGCAGTGGGCCATGGGATTGGGGAACTGACCAGTGGGCTAGGGGTTGAGAAACAGATCGGTGGGCTATCGGATTGAGAAAAAGAGCAGTGGGCCATGGGATTGGGAACAGAGCAGTGGGCTATGGAATTGGGAAGCAGAGCAGTGGGCTGTGGGATTGACAAACTGAGCAGTGGGCTATGGGATTGGGGAACAGAGCAGTGGGCTATGGAATTGGGGAACAGAGCAGTAGTCTATGAGATTGGGGAACAGAGCAGTGGGCTATGGAATTGAGAAACAGAGCAGTGGGCCATGGCATTGGGGAACAGAGCATTGGGCCTGGAATTGGGTAACCGAGCAGTGGGTCAGTGGGCTATGGGATTGGGGAAAACAGCAGCGGGACATGGAATTGGGTAACAGAGCATTGGCCTATGGGATTGTGGAACACAGTAGTGGGTTAGGGGATTGGGGAACAGACCAGTGGGCTATGGGATTGGGAAACAGAGCAGTGGGCTAAGGAATTGAGAAACAGGGCAGTGGGCTATGGGATTAGGGAACAGTGCAGTGGGCCATGGGATTGGGAAACAGGGCAATGGGCCATGGAATTGAGGAACAGAGCAGTGAGCTGTGGCATTGGAGAACAGAGCAGTGGGCTATGGGATTGGGGAAGAGAGCAGTGGGCTATGGGATTGGGGAACAGAGCAGCGGGCCATGGAATTGGGGAACAGAGCAGTGGGCTAAGGGATTGGGAAACACAGCAGTGGACTATGGATTCGAGAAACAGAGCAGTGGGCTATGGGATTGGGGAACAGAGCAGTGGGCCATGGGCTTGGGAAACAGAGCAGTGGGCCATAGAATTGGAGAACAGAGCAGTGGGCTATGGAAATGGGAAACAGAGCAGTGGGCTATGGGATTGGGGAACACAGCAGCAGGTTAGGGGATTGGGGAACAGAGCAGTGGGCCATGGGATTGGGGAACAGAGCAGTGGGCCATGGGATTGGGTAACAGAGCAGTGGGCTATGGGATTGAGAAACAGCAGTGGGCCATGGAATTGTGGAACAGAGCAGTGGGCTAAGGGATTGGGGAACAGAACAATGGGCCATGGAATTGGGGAACAGAGCAGTGGTCTAGGGGATTGGGGAACAGGGCAGTGGGCTATGGGATTGGGAAACAGAGCAGCGAGCTACGGAACTGGGGAACAGAGCAGTGGGCCTGGACTTGGGTAACAGAGCAGTGGGCTAAGGAATTGGGGAACAGAGCAGTGGGCTATAGGATTGGGGAACAGAGCAGTGGGCCATGGGATTGGGTAACAGAGCAGTGGGCTATGGGATTAGGGAACAGAGCAGTGGGCCGGGAATTGGGTAACAGAGCAGTGGGCTAAGGAATTGGGTAACAGAGCAGTGGGCTATGGAATTGGGAAACAGAGCAGTGGGCTATGGGATTCGAGAAACAGAGCAGTGGGCTATGGGATTGGGGAACAGAGCAGTGGGCCATGGGCTTGGGAAACAGAGCAGTGGGCTATGGGATTGAGGAACAGAGCAGTGAGTTGTGGCATTGGGGAACAGAGCAGTGGGCTATGGGATTGGGGAACAGAGCAGTGGGCCTGGAATTGGGTAACAGAGCAGTGGGGCAGTGGGCTAAGGGATTGGGGAAAACAGCAGTGGGACATGGAATTGGGTAACAGGGCAGTGGGCTATGGGATTGGGGAGAAGAACAGTGGGACATGGAATTGGGTAGCAGAGCAGTGGGCTATGGGATTGGGGAACACAGCAGCAGGTTAGGGGATTGGGGAACAGAGCAGTGGGCCATGGGATTGAGAAACAGCAGTGGGCCATGGAATTGGGGAACAGAGCAGTGGGCTATGGAATTGGGAAACAGAGCAGTGGGTTAGGGGATTGGGAAACAGAGAAGTGGACCACGGAATTGGGGAACGGAGCAGTGGGCCATGGGATTGGGGAACAGAGCAGTGGGTTAGGGGATTGGGGAACTGACCAGTGGGCTAAGGGATTCAGAAACAGAGCAGTGGGCCTGGAATTGGGTAACAGAGCAGTGGGCTAAGGAATTGGGGAACAGAGCAGTGGGCTATGGATTGGGGAACAGAGCAGTGGGCCATGGGATTGGGTAACAGAGCAGTGGGCTATGGGATTGGGGAACAGAGCAGTGGGCTATGGAATTGGTAAACAGAGCAGTGAGCTATGGGATTGGGGAACAGAGCAGTCGGCCATGGGATTGGGGAACACAGCAGTGGGCTATGGAATTGGGAACAGAGCAGTGAGCTATGGGATTGGGGAACAGAGCATTGGGCCTGGAATTGGGTAACATAGCAGTGGGGCAGTGGGCTATGGGATTGGGGAAAACAGCAGCGGGACATGGAATTGGGTAACAGAGCATTGGCCTATGGGATTGGGGAACAGAGTAGTGGGTTAGGGGATTGGGGAACAGACCAGTGGGCTAAGGGATTGGGGAACACAGCAGCAGGTTAGGGGATTGGGTAACAGAGCAGTGGGGTAGGGGATTGGGGAACAGAGCAGTGGGCTATGGGATTGGGAAACAGAGCAGCGGGCCATGGAATTGGGGAACAGAGCAGTGGGCTAAGGGATTGGGAAACACAGCAGTGGGCTATGGATTTGAGAAACAGAGCAGTGGGCTATGGGATTGGGGAACAGAGCAGTGGGCCATGGGCTCTGGAAACAGAGCAGTGGGCCATGGAATTGGAGAACAGAGCAGTGGGCTATGGAAATGGGAAACAGAGCAGTGGGCTATGGGATTGGGGAACACAGCAGCAGGTTAGGGGATTGGGGAACAGAGCATTGGGCCATGGGATTGGGGAACAGAGCAGTGGGCTATGGGATTGAGAAACAGCAGTGGGCCATGGAATTGTGGAACAGAGCAGTGGGCTATGGAATTGGGAAACAGAGCAGTGGGCTATGGGATTCGAGAAACAGAGCAGTGGGCTATGTGATTGGGGAACAGAGCAGTGGGCCATGGGCTTGGGAAACAGAGCAGTGGGCCATGGAATTGGAGAACAGAGCAGTGGACTATGGAAATGGGAAACAGAGCAGTGGGCTATGGGATTGGGGAACAGAGCTGTGGGCTTTGGAATTGGGAAACAGAGCAGTGGGCTGTGGAATTGACAAACTGAGCAGTGGGCTATGGAATTGAGAAATAGAGCAGTGGGCTAAGGGATTGGGGAACAGAACAATGGGCCATGGAATTGGGGAACAGAGCAGTGGTCTGGGGATTGGGGAACAGGGCAGTGGGCTATGGGATTGGGAAACAGAGCAGCGAGCTACGGAATTGGGGAACAGAGCAGTGGGCATGGAATTGGGTAACAGAGCAGTGGGCTATGGGATTGGGGAACAGAGCAGTGGGTTAGGGGATTGGTAAACAGAGAAGTGGACCACGGAATTGGGGAACAGAGCAGTGGGCCATGGGATTGGGGAACAGAGCAGTGGGTTAGGGGATTGGGGAACTGACCAGTGGGCTAAGGGATTCAGAAACAGAGCAGTGGGCCTGGAATTGGGTAACAGAGCAGTGGGCTCAGGAATTGGGGAACAGGGAAGTGGGCTATAGGATTGGGGAACAGAGCAGTGGGCTAAGGGATTGGAAAACACAGCAGTGGGCTATGGATTCGAGAAACAGGGCAGTGGGCTATGGGATTGGGGAACAGAGCAGTGGGTTAGGGGATTGGGGAACTGACCAGTGGGCTAAGGGATTCAGAAACAGAGCAGTGGGCCTGGAATTGGGTAACAGAGCAGTGGGCTCAGGAATTGGGGAACAGGGCAGTGGGCTATAGGATTGGGGAACAGAGCAGTGGGCTAAGGGATTGGAAAACACAGCAGTGGGCTATGGATTCGAGAAACAGAGCAGTGGGCTATGGGATTGGGGAACAGAGCAGTGGGCCATGGGCTTGGGAAACAGAGCAGTGGGCCTGGAATTGAGTAACAGAGCAGTGGGCTAAGGAATTGGGGAACAGAGCAGTGGGCTATAGGATTGGGGAACAGAGCAGTGGGCCATGCGATTGGGTGACAGAGCAGTGGGCCATGGGACTGGGGAACAGAGCAGTGGGTTAGGGGATTGGGGAGCAGAGTAGAGGACCACGGAATTGGGGAACAGAGCAGTGGGTTAGGGGATTGGGGAACAGACCAGTGGGCCATGGAATTGGAGAACAGAGCAGTGGGCTATGGAATTGGGGAACAGAGCAGTGGGCTATGGGATTGGGGAACAGAGCAGTGGGCCATGGGTTTGGGTGACAGAGCAGTGGGCTATGGGATTGGGGAACAGAGCAGTGGGCTTTGGAATTGGAAAACAGAGCAGTGGGGCAGTGGGCTATGGGATTGGGGAGAAGAACAGTGGGACATGGAATTGGGTAGCAGAGCAGTGGGCTATGGGATTGGGGAACAGAGCAGCGGGTTAGGGGATTGGGGAACACAGCAGTGGGCCATGGGATTGGGTAACAGAGCAGTGGGCCATGGAATTGGGAAACAGAGCAGTGGGCTATGGGATTGGGGAACAGAGCAGTGGGTTAGGGGATTGGGGAACAGAGCAGTGGACCACGGAATTGGGGAACAGAGCAGTGGGCCATGGGATTGGGGAACAGAGCAGTGGGTTAGGGGATTGGGGAACTGACCAGTGGGCTAGGGGTTGAGAAACAGATTGGTGGGCTATGGGATTGAGAAAAAGAGCAGTGGGCCATGGAATTGGGGAACAGAGCAGTGGGATATGGAATTGGGAAACAGAGCAGTGGGCTGTGGGATTGACAAACTGAGCAGTGGGCTGTGGGATTGGGGAACAGAGCAGTGGGCTGTGGAATTGGGGAACAGAGCAGTAGTCTATGAGATTGGGGAACAGAGCAGTGGGCTATGGAATTGAGAAACAGAGCAGTGGGCCATGGGATTGGGGAACAGAGCATTGGGCCTGGAATTGGGTAACCGAGCAGTGGGTCAGTGGGCTATGGGATTGGGGAAAACAGCAGCGGGACATGCAATTGGGTAACAGAGCAATGGCCTATGGGATTGTGGAACAGAGTAGTGGGTTAGGGGATTGGGGAACAGACCAGTGGGCTATGGGATTGGGAAACAGAGCAGTGGGCTAAGGAATTGAGAAACAGGGCAGTGGGCTATGGGATTAGGGAACAGTGCAGTGGGCGATGGGATTGGGAAACAGGGCAATGGGCCATGGAATTGAGGAACAGAGCAGTGAGCTGTGGCATTGGAGAACAGAGCAGTGGGCTATGGGATTGGGGAACAGAGCAGCGGGCCATGGAATTGGGGAACAGAGCAGTGGGCTAAGGGATTGGGAAACACAGCAGTGGACTATGGATTCGAGAAACAGAGCAGTGGGCTATGGGATTGGGGAACAGAGCAGTGGGCCATGGGTTTGGGAAACAGAGCAGTGGGCCATAGAATTGGAGAACAGAGCAGTGGGCTATGGAAATGGGAAACAGAGCAGTGGGCTATAGGATTGGGGAACAGAGCAGTGGGCCATGCGATTGGGTAACAGAGCAGTGGGCCATGGGACTGGGGAACAGAGCAGTGGGTTAGGGGATTGGGGAGCAGAGTAGAGGACCACGGAATTGGGGAACAGAGCAGTGGGTTAGGGGATTGGGGAACAGACCAGTGGGCTAAGGGATTGGGAAACAGAGCAGTGGGCCATGGAATTTGAGAACAGAGCAGTGGGCTATGGAATTGGGGAACAGAGCAGTGGGCTATGGGATTGGGGAACAGAGCAGTGGGCCATGGGTTTGGGTGACAGAGCAGTGGGCTATGGGATTGGGGAACAGAGCAGTGGGCTTTGGAATTGGGAAACAGAGCAGTGGGGCAGTGGGCTATGGGATTGGGGAGAAGAACAGTGGGACATGGAATTGGGTAGCAGAGCAGTGGGCTATGGGATTGGGGAACAGAGCAGCGGGTTAGGGGATTGGGGAACACAGCAGTGGGCCATGGGATTGGGTAACAGAGCAGAGGGCCATGGAATTGGGAAACAGAGCAGTGGGCTATGGGATTGGGGAACAGAGCAGTGGGTTAGGGGATTGGGGAACAGAGCAGTGGACCACGGAATTGGGGAACAGAGCAGTGGGCCATGGGATTGGGGAACAGAGCAGTGGGTTAGGGGATTGGGGAACTGACCAGTGGGCTAGGGGTTGAGAAACAGATCGGTGGGCTATGGGATTGAGAAAAAGAGCAGTGGGCCATGGAATTGGGGAACAGAGCAGTGGGCTGTGGGATTGACAAACTGAGCAGTGGGCTATGGGATTGGGGAACAGAGCAGTGGGCTATGGAATTGGGGAACAGAGCAGTAGTCTATGAGATTGGGGAACAGAGCAGTGGGCTATGGAATTGAGAAACAGAGCAGTGGGCCATGGGATTGGGGAACAGAGCATTGGGCCTGGAATTGGGTAACCGAGCAGTGGGTCAGTGGGCTATGGGATTGGGGAAAACAGCAGCGGGACATGGAATTGGGTAACAGAGCATTGGCCTATGGGATTGTGGAACAGAGTAGTGGGTTAGTGGATTGGGGAACAGACCAGTGGGCTATGGGATTGGGAAACAGAGCAGTGGGCTAAGGAATTGAGAAACAGGGCAGTGGGCTATGGGATTAGGGAACAGTGCAGTGGGCCATGGGATTGGGAAACAGGGCAATGGGCCATGGAATTGAGGAACAGAGCAGTGAGCTGTGGCATTGGAGAACAGAGCAGTGGGCTATGGGATTGGGGAACAGAGCAGTGGGCTATGGGATTGGGGAACAGAGCAGTGGGCCATGGAATTGGGGAACAGAGCAGTGGGCTAAGGGATTGGGAAACACAGCAGTGGACTATGGATTCGAGAAACAGAGCAGTGGGCTATGGGATTGGGGAACACAGCAGCAGGTTAGGGGATTGGGGAACAGAGCAGTGGGCCATGGGATTGGGGAACAGAGCAGTGGGCCATGGGATTGGGTAACAGAGCAGTGGGCTATGGGATTGAGAAACAGCAGTGGGCCATGGAATTGTGGAACAGAGCAGTGGGCTAAGGGATTGGGGAACAGAACAATGGGCCATGGAATTGGGGAACAGAGCAGTGGTCGAGGGGATTGGGGAACAGGGCAGTGGGCTATGGGATTGGGAAACAGAGCAGCGAGCTACGGAATTGGGGAACAGAGCAGTGGGCCTGGACTTGGGTAACAGAGCAGTGGGCTAAGGAATTGGGGAACAGAGCAGTGGGCTATAGGATTGGGGAACAGAGCAGTGGGCCATGGGATTGGGTAACAGAGCAGTGGGCTATGGGATTAGGGAACAGAGCAGTGGGCCTGGAATTGGGTAACAGAGCAGTGGGCTAAGGAATTGGGTAACAGAGCAGTGGGCTAAGGAATTGGGGAACAGAGCAGTGGGCTATAGGATTGGGGAACAGAGCAGTGGGACATGGGATTGGGTAACAGAGCAGTGGGCTATGGGATGAGGGAACAGAGCAGTGGGCTATGGAATTGGTAAACAGAGCAGTGAGCTATGGGATTGGGGAACAGAGCAGTCGGCCATGGGATTGGGGAACACAGCAGTGGGCTATGGAATTGGGAAACAGAGCTTTGAGCTATGGGATTGGGGAACAGAGCATTGGGACTGGAATTGGGTAACAGAGCAGTGGGGCAGTGGGCTATGGAATTGGGGAAAACAGCAGCGGGACATGGAATTGGGTAACAGAGCATTGGCCTATGGGATTGGGGAACAGAGTAGTGGGTTAGGGGATTGGGGAACAGAGCAGTGGGCCATGGAATTGAGGAACAGAGCAGTGGGCTATGGAATTGGGGAACAGAGCAGTGGGCTATGGGATTGGGGAACAGAGCAGTGGGGCATTGGGCTAAGGGATTGGGGAAAACTGCAGTGGGACATGGAATTGGGTAACAGGGCAGTGGGCTATCGGATTGGGGAGAAGAACAGTGGGACATGGAATTGGGTAGCAGAGCAGTGGGCTATGGGATTGGGGAACACAGCAACAGGTTCGGGGATTGGGGAACAGAGCTGTGGGTTAGGGGATTGGGGAACAGAGCAGTGGGCTATGGGATTGGGAAACAGAGCAGTGGGCTTTGGATTTGGGAAACAGAGCAGTGGGCTGTGGGATTGACAAACTGAGCAGTGGGCTATGGAATTGAGAAACAGAGCAGTGGGCTAAGGGATTGGGGAACAGAACAATGGGCCATGGAATTGGGGAACAGAGCAGTGGTCTAGGGGATTGGGGAACAGGGCAGTGGGCTATGGGATTGGGAAACAGAGCAGCGAGCTACGGAATTGGGGAATAGAGCAGTGGGCCTGGACTTGGGTAACAGAGCAGTGGGCTAAGGAATTGGGGAACAGAGCAGTGGGCTATAGGATTCGGGAACAGAGCAGTGGGCCATGGGATTGGGTAACAGAGCAGTGGGCTATGGGATGAGGGAACAGAGCAGCGGGCTACGGAATTGAGAAACAGAGCAGTGGGCCATGGGATCGGGGAGCAGAGCAGGGGGCCTGGAATTGGGTAACATAGCAGTGGGCTAAGGGATTGGGGGAACAGAGCAGTGGGCTATAGGATTGGGGAACAGAGCAGTGGGACATGGGATTGGGTAACAGAGCAGTGGGCTAAGGAATTGGGTAACAGAGCAGTGGGCTAAGGAATTGGGGAACAGAGCAGTGGGCTATAGGATTGGGGAACAGAGCAGTGGGACATGGGATTGGGTAACAGAGCAGTGGGCTATGGGATTAGGGAACAGAGCAGTGGGCTATGGAATTGGTAAACAGAGCAGTGAGCTATGGGATTGGGAAACAGAGCAGTCGGCCATGGGATTGGGGAACACAGCAGTGGGCTATGGGATGAGGGAACAGAGCAGCGGGCTACGGAATTGAGAAACAGAGCAGTGGGCCATGGGATCGGGGAGCAGAGCAGGGGGCCTGGAATTGGGTAACATAGCAGTGGGCTAAGGGATTGGGGAACAGAGCAGTGGGCTATAGGATTGGGGAACAGAGCAGTGGGACATGGGATTGGGTAACAGAGCAGTGGGCTAAGGAATTGGGTAACAGAGCAGTGGGCTAAGGAATTGGGGAACAGAGCAGTGGGCTATGGGATTAGGGAACAGAGCAGTGGGCTATGGAATTGGTAAACAGAGCAGTGAGCTATGGGATTGGGAAACAGAGCAGTCGGCCATGGGATTGGGGAACACAGCAGTGGGCTATGGAATTGGGAAACAGAGCTTTGAGCTATGGAATTGGGTAACAGAGCAGTGGGGCAGTGGGCTATGGGATTGGGAAAGCAGCAGCGGGACATGGAATTGGGTAACAGAGCATTGGCCTATGGGATTGGGGAACAGAGTAGTGGGTTAGGGGATTGGGGACAGAGCAGTGGGCTAAGGAATTGAGAAACAGGGCAGTGGGCTATGGGATTGGGGAACAGAGCAGTGGGCCATGGGATTGGGAAACAGAGCAATGGGCCATGGAATTGAGGAACAGAGCAGTGGGCTATGGAATTGGGGAACAGAGCAGTGGGCTATGGGATTGGGGAACAGAGCAGTGGGCCTGGAATTGGGTAACAGAGCAGTGGGGCATTGGGCTAAGGGATTGGGGAAAACAGCAGTGGGACATGGAATTGGGTAACAGGGCAGCGGGCTATGGGATTGGGGAGAAGAACAGTGGGACATGGAATTGGGTAGCAGAGCAGTGGGCTATGGGATTGGGGAACACAGCAGCAGGTTAGGGGATTGGGGAACAGAGCAGTGGGCCATGTGATTGGGTAACAGAGCAATGGGCTATGGAATTGGGAAACAGAACAGTGGGCCATGGGATTGGGGAACAGCACAGTTGGATAGGGGATTGGGGAGCAGAACATTGGGCTATGGGATTGGTGAATAGAGCAGTGGGCTATGGAATTGGGAAACAGAGCAGTGAGCTATGGGATTGGGGAACAGAGCAGTGGGCCATGGGAATGGGGAAGAGAGCATTGAGCCTGGAATTGGGTAACAGAGCAGTGGGGCAGTGGGCTATGGGATTGGGGAAAACAGCAGTGGGACATGGAATTGGGTAACAGAGAATTGGCCTATGGGATTGGGGAACAGAGCAGTGGGTTAGGGGATTGGGAAACAGAGCAGCGAGCTACGGAATTGGGGAACAGAGCAGTGGAAATGGAATTGGGTAACAGAGCAGTGGGGTAAGGAATTGGGGAACAGAGCAGTGGGATATGGGATTGGGGAACAGAGCAGTGGGCCATGGGTTTGGGTGACAGAGCAGTGGGCTATGGGATTGGGGAACAGAGCAGTGGGCTGTGGAATTGGGAAACAGAGCAGTGAGCTATGGGATTGGGGAACAGAGCAGTGGGCCATGGGATTGGGGAACAGAGCAGTGGGTTAGGGGATTGGGGAACAGAGCAGTGGGCTATGGGATTGGATAACAGAGCAGCAGGCCATGGAATTGGGGAACAGAGCAGTGGGCTAAGGGATTGGGAAACTGAGCAGTGGGGTATGGAATTGAGAAACAGAGCAGTGGGCTATGGGATTGGGGAAAACAGCCGTGGGCCATGGGATTGGGGAACAGAGCAGTGGGTTAGGGGATTGGGGAACTGACCAGTGGGCTAAGGGATTCAGAAACAGAGCAGTGGGCTATGGGATTGAGAAACAGAGCAGTGGGCCATGGAATTGGGAACAGAGCAGTGGGCTATGGAATTGGGAAACAGAGCAGTGGGCTATGGGATTGGGGAACAGAGCAGTGGGCTTTGGAATTGGGAAACAGAGCAGTGGGCTGTGGGATTGACAAACAGAGCAGTGGGCTAAGGGATTGGGGAACAGAGCAGTGGGCCATGGAATTGGGGAACAGAGCAGTGGTCTAGGGATTGGGGAACAGAGCAGTGGGCTATGGGATTGGGAGACAGAGCAGCGGGCTACGGAATTGAGAAACAGAGCAGTGGGCCATGGGATCGGGGAACAGAGCGGGGGCCTGGAATTGGGTAACATAGCAGTGGGCTAAGGGATTGGGGAACAGAGCAGTGGGCCTGGAACTGGGTAACAGAGCAGTGGGCTAAGGAATTGGGGAACAGAGCAGTGGGCTATAGGATTGGGGAACAGAGCAGTGGGCCATGGGATTGGGTCACAGAGCAGTGGGCTATGGGATTAGGGAACAGAGCAGCGGGCTATGGAATTGGTAAACAGAGCAGTGAGCTATGGGATTAGGAAACAGAGCAGTCGGCCATGGGAATGGGGAACACAGCAGTGGGCTATGGAATTGGGAAACAGAGCTTTGAGCTATGGGATTGGGGAACAGAGCATTGGGACTGGAATTGGGTAACAGAGCAGTGGGGCAGTGGGCTATGGGATTGGGGAAAACAGCAGCAGGACATGGAATTGGGTAACAGAGCATTGGCCTATGGGATTGGGGAACAGAGTAGTGGGTTAGGGGATTGGGGAACAGACCAGGGGGCTAAGGGATTGGGAAACAGAGCAGTGGGCTAAGGAATTGAGAAACAGGCAGTGGGCTATGGGATTGGGGAACAGAGCAGTGGGCCATGGGATTGGGAAACAGAGCAATGGGCCATGGAATTGAGGAACAGAGCAGTGGGCTATGGAATTGGGGAACAGAGCAGTGGGCTATGGGATTGGGGAACAGAGCAATGGGCTATGGGATTGGGGAACAGAGCAGTGGGCCTGGAATTGGGTAACAGAGCAGTGGGGCATTGGGCTAAGGGATTGGGGGAAACAGCAGTGGGACATGGAATTGGGTAACAGGGCAGCGGGCTATGGGATTGCGGAAAACAGCAGTGGGACATGGAATTGGGTAACAGAGCATTGGCCTATGAGATTGGGGAACAGAGTAGTGGGTTAGGGGATTGGGGAACAGAGCAGTGGGCTAAGGAATTGAGAAACAGGGCAGTGGGCTATGGAATTGGGGAACAGAGCAGTGGGCTATGGGATTGGGGAACAGAGCAGTGGGCTATGGGATTGGGGAACAGAGCAGTGGGCCTGGAATTGGGTAACAGAGCAGTGGGGCATTGGGCTAAGGGATTGGGGAAAACAGCAGTGGGACATGGGATTGGGTAACAGGGCAGCGGGCCATGGGATTGAGGAACAGAGCAGTGGGCTATGGGATTGGGGAACAGAGCAGTGGGCTATGGGATTGGGGAACAGAGCAGTGGGCCTGGAATTGGGTAACAGAGCAGTGGGGCATTGGGCTAAGGGATTGGGGAAAAACAGCAGTGGGACATGGGATTGGGTAACAGGGCAGCGGGCTATGGGATTGGGGAACAGAGCAGTGGGCTATGGGATTGGGGAACAGAGCAGTGGGCCTGGAATTGGGTAACAGAGCAGTGGGGCATTGGGCTATGGGATTGGGGAACACAGCAGCAGGTTAGGGGATTGGGGAACAGAACATTGGGCTATGGGATTGGTGAATACAGCAGTGGGCCATGGGAATGGGGAAGAGAGCAGTGATTTAGGGGATTGGGGAAACAGAGCAGTGGGCAATGGGATTGGGAAACAGAGCAACGGGCCATGGAGTTGGGGAACAGAGCAGTGGGCTAAGGGATTGGGAAACAGAGCAGTGAGCTATGGGATTGGGGAACAGAGCAGTGGGCTATGGGATTGGGGAACAGAGCATTGAGCCTGGAATTGGGTAACAGAGCAGTGGGACAGTGGGCTAAGGGATTGGGAAAACAGCAGTGGGACATGGAATTGGGTAACAGAATTGGCCTATGGGATTGGGGAACTGAGCAGTGGGTTAGGGGATTGGGGAACAGAGCAGAGGACCACGGAATTGGGGAACAGAGCAGTGGGCCATGGGTTTGGGGAACAGAGCAGTGGGTTAGGGGATTGGGGAACAGACCAGTGTACTAAGGGATTGGGAAACATAGCAGTGGGCTATGGAATTGAGAAACAGGGCAGTGGGCTATGGGATTGGGGAACAGAGCAGAGGGCTGTGGGATTGACAATCTGAGCAGTGGGATATGGGATTGGGGAACAGAGCAGTGGGCTATGGAATTGAGAAACAGAGCAGTGGGCTAAGGGATTGGGGAACAGAGCAGTAGGCCATGGAATTGGGGAACAGAGCAGTGGTCGAGGGTTTGGGGAACACAGCAGTGGGCTATGGGATTGGGGAACAGAGCAGTGGGCTATGGAATCGAGAAACAGAGCAGTGGGCCATGGAATCAGGGAACAGAGCAGTGGGCCTGGAAATCGGTAGGAACAGTGGGCTATAGGACTGTGGAACAGAGCAGTGGGCTATGGGATTGGGGAACAGAGCAGTGGGCTATGGAATTGGGAAACAGAGCAGTGAGCTATGGGATTGGGGAACAGAGCAGTGGGCCATGGGATTGGGGAACAGGGCAGTGGGTTAGGGGGTTGGGGAACTGTGCAGTGGGCTATGGGATTGGGAAACAGAGCAGTGGGCTAAGGAATTGGGGAACAGAGCAGTGGGCCATGGAATTGTGGAACAGAGCAGTGGTCTACGATTGGGAAACAGAGCAGTGGGCTGTGGGATTGACAAACTGAGCAGTGGGCTATGGGATTGGGGAACAGAGCAGTGGGCTATGGAATTGAGAAACAGAGCAGTGGGCTAAGGGATTGGGGAACAGAGCAGTGAGCCATGGAATTGGGGAACAGAGCAATGGTCTAGGGATTGGGGAACAGAGCAGTGGCCTATGGAATTGAGAAACAGAGCAGTGGGCCATGGGATCGGGGAACAGAGCAGTGGGCCTGGGAGGCACGGTGGCACAGTGTTTAGCACTGCTGCCTCACAGTGCCAGGGACCTGGGTTCAATTCCCGACTCAGGCGACTGACTGTGTGGAGTTTGCACGTTCTCCCCGTGTCTGCGTGGGTTTCCTCCGGGTGCTCCGGTTTCCCCCCACAGTCCAAAGATGTGCGGGTCAGGTGAATTGGCCATGCTAAATTGCCGGTAGTGTTAGATAAGGGGTATGGGTGGGTTGCGCTTCGGCGGGTTGGTGTGGACTTGTTGGGCCGACGGGCCTGTTTCCACAGTGGGCGAAGGGATTGGGGAACAGAGCAGTGGGCTATGGGATTGGGAAACAGAGCAGCGGGCCATGGAATTGGGAAACACAGCACTGGGCTATGGATTCGAGAAACAGAGCAGTGGGCTATGGGATTGGGGAACAGAGCAGTGGGCCATGGGATTGGGAACAGAGCAGTGGGACATGGAATTGGAGAACAGAGCAGTGGGACATGGAATTGGGAAACAGAGCAGTGGGCTGTGGGATTGACAAACTAAGCAGTGGGCTATGGAATTGAGAAACAGAGCAGTGGTCTAGGGGATTGGGGAACAGGGCAGTGGGCTATGGGATTGGGAAACAGAGCAGTGGGCTCAGGAATTAGGGAACAGAGCAGTGGGCTATGGAATTGGGAAACAGAGCAGTGGGCTAAGGGATTGAGGAACAGAGCAATGGGCCATGGAATTGGGGAACAGAGCTGTGGTCTAGGGGATTGGGGAACAGGGCAGTGGGCTATGGAATTGAGAAACAGAGCAGTGGGCTAAGGGATTGGGGAACAGAGCAATGGGCCATGGAATTGAGGAACAGAGCTGTGGTCTAGGGGATTGGGAAACAAAGCAGTGGGCAATGGGATTGAGAAACAGAGCAGTGGGCTAAGGAATTAGGGAACAGAGCAGTGGGCAATGGGATTGGGGAACAGAGCAGTGGGCTATGGAATTGGGAAACAGAGCAGTGAGCTATGGGATTGAGGAACAGTGCAGTGGGCCATGGGACTGGGGAAAAGAGCAGTGGGTTAGGGATTGGGGAACAGATCAGTGGGCTATGGGATTGGGAAACAGAGCAGCAGGCCATGTAATTGGGGAACAGAGCAGTGGGCTAAGGGATTGGGAAACAGAGCAGTGGGTTATGGAATTGAGAAATAGAGCAGTGGGCTATGGGATTGGGGAACAGAGCAGTGGGCTATGGGATTGGGGAACAGAGCAGTGGGCTATGGAATTGAGAAACAGAGCAGTGGGCTAAGGGATTGGGGAACAGAGCAGTGGGCCTGGAATTGGGTAACAGAGCAGTGGGCTAAGGAATTGGGGAACAGAGCAGTGGGCTATAGGATTGGGGAACAGAGCAGTGGTCTAGGGGAGTGGGGAACAGAGCAATGGGCCATGGAATTGAGGAACAGAGCTGTGGTCTAGGGGATTGGGGAACAGGGCAGTGGGCTATGGAATTGGGAAACAGAGCAGTGGGCTATGGAATTGGAAAACAGAGCAGTGAGCTATGGGATTGGGGAACAGTGCAGTGGGCCATGGGACTGGGGAACAGAGCAGTGGGTTAGGGATTGGGGAACAGAGCAGTGGGCTATGGACTTGAGAAACAGGGCAGTGGGCTATGGGATTGGGGAACAGAGCAGTGAGCTACGGGATTGGGGAACAGAGCAGTGAGCTATGGAATTGAGAAACAGAGCAGTGGGCCATGGGATCGGGGAACAGAGCAGTGGGCCTGGAATTGGGTAACAGAGCAGTGGGGCAGTGGGCTAAGGGATTGGGGAAAACAGCAGTGGGCTAAGGGATTGGGAAACACAGCAGTGGGCTTTGGAATTGAGAAACAGAGCAGTGGGCTATGGGTTTGGGGAACAGAGCAGTGGGCCATGGAATTGGGGAACAGAGCAGTGGGCTAAGGGATTGGGAAACACAGCAGTGGGCTATGGAATTGAGAAACAGAGCAGTGGGCTATGGGATTGGGGATCAGAGCAGTGGGCTTTGGAATTTGGAACAGAGCAGTGGGCCATGGGATTGGGAAACAGAGCAGTGGGACATGGAATTGGAGAACAGAGCAGTGGGCTATGGAATTGGGAAACAGAGCAGTGGGCTATGGGATTGGGGAACAGAGCAGTGGGCTTTGGAATTGGGAAACAGAGCAGTGGGCTGTGGGATTGACAAACTAAGCAGTGGGCTATGGAATTGAGAAACAGAGCAGTGAGCTAAGGAATTAGGGAACAGAGCAGTGGGCAATGGGATTGGGGATCAGAGCAGTGGGCTCAGGAATTAGGGAACAGAGCAGTGGGCAATGGGATTGGGGAACAGAGCAGTGGGCTATGGAATTGGGAAACAGAGCAGTGAGCTATGGGATTGGGGAACAGTGCAGTGGGCCATGGGACTGGGGAACAGAGCAGTGGGTTAGGGGATTGGGGAACAGGGCAGTGGGCTATGGGATTATGAAACAGAGCAGCAGGCCATGTAATTGGGGAACAGAGCAGTAGGCTAAGGGATTGGGAAACAGAGCAGTGGGTTATGGGATCGGGGAACAGAGCAGTGGACCTGGAATTGGGTAACAGAGCAGTGGGCTAAGGGATTGGGGAACAGAGCAGTGGGCCTGGAATTGGGTAACAGAGCAGTGGGCTAAGGGATTGGGGAACAGAGCAGTGGGCCATGTGATTGGGTAACAGAGCAATGGGCTATGGGATTGAGAAACAGAGCAGCAGGCCATGTAATTGGGGAACAGAGCAGTGGGCTCAGGAATTGAGAAACAGAGCAGTGGGTTATGGAATTGAGAAAAAGAGCAGTGGGCCATGGGATCGGGGAACAGAGCAGTGGGCTTGGAATTGGGTAACAGAGCAGTGGGCTAAGGGATTGGGGAACAGAGCAGTGGGCCTGGAATTGGGGAACAGAGCAGTGGGCTAAGGAATTGGGGAACACAGCAGTGGGCTATAGGATTGGGGAACAGAGCAGTGGGCCATGGGATTGGGAAACAGAGCAGTGAGCCATGGAATTGAGGAACACAGCAGTGGGTTATGGAATTGGGAAACAGAGCAGTGAGCTATGGATTGAG